>NC_064848.1:99184919-99270009 GCF_024139225.1 Suncus etruscus | reverse complement strand
TTTTTAATGGCTGAAACCCAACTACAATCATGATTGTAATCATGGTGCTTAAATAAAGATTTTATATATTTTAAAAAAAGAAAAATTTAATGTTTGTAAAGTTCTAGGAGCTGCCAAAAAATAAAATAAAATAAAGTAGAAACAAAAGAAAAATAGCAGGGGGTGGGGAGAAAGGAGATATAGCATTGGTGGTGGAAAAGTTGCACTGGTGAAGGGGGGGGTGTTCTTTTTATGACTAAAACCCAACTACAATCCTGTATGTAATAATGGTGCTTAAAGATATTGTAAAAAGAAGAAATGAAAAAACTTCAAACTGAAATAACAAGACTTGAAAAAAAATATACCCCAAGACACATCTTAGTCATACTGATGAATCCCACGCATAGGAATAACATCTTTAAAGCAGCAAGATAAAAAAATTACATTCAAAGGAGCATACTTAAGATTTACAGTAGAACTGTCATAAGAAGCCCTCAAGGCCATAAAGCAGTGGTAGGATATAGTGACAATACCCAGAGACAATAGAGATGAGGACCTGAAGATAACATGAGGCTCACCACAAAGAGTGGTTAGTGCAGTTAGAGAAATAGATACACTAAAAACCATCATGACAATGTTAATCAGTGAGAGAAGTAGAATGTCTTAAATACAGACTGGGCGCAGGAATATGGGAGGGCTTTGGTGGTGAGAATCTTTCAATGGTGAAGTAGGGTATTCTTTTTATGACTGAAACTACAAACATGTTTGTAATCATGGTGCTTAAATAAAGATATTATTTTTAAAAAATGCTAAATGGGACCTGGTGCAATAGCGCTAGAGGTAAGGCATCTGCCTTGCCCACACTAGCCTAGGATGGACCTTGATTCGATCCCCAGGTGACCCATATGGTTCCCCAAGCCAGAAGCGATTTCTGAGAGCATAGCCAAGAATAACCTCTGAGCATCACTGGGTGTGGCCCAAAAACCGAAAACAAACAAATATAAAAAGGAACAATAGAAGTTTCTCTGAAACTTTCAAAAGAGAGTTCTCCATACTGGGAAGAAGATATTCTAAATGTCTTCAAAGATAGAAGCTTATTCACTGATCACTAAAAATGTGATATGACCTCAGAAGGAAAGATCAATTGGTCTGAGAGTATGGGTAAAAAGCCTAACCAAGAATATCCTATACCAATAATAATAGACAAGGAGTATCAAGTGAGTAGAATGGCAGAATGAACTTGCAGGTGGAAATAACAAATCCTTTGTCAGCAAACATGGTGAGAGACTAGTATGTTCACAACATTTTGATTTATTCATTAGACATAACCTATAAAGACAAAATTTCTCAGTATATTCTTATCAGTTCTCTTCTTTCTCGTGCTGGAACAGCTAATTTTTCTTCTTTTAGTCTCTACATGAACCACCTATATTGCAGTAAGGGACATATATCATTAAACAAACAAACAAACAAAACAAAACTACCTGTGAACAGCATATTCTGTCCTGCTCACAACAGACACTGAAACTGAAAGATGGAGCAACAGATAAACACACAATTTCCATTTCAGCATCTTTGTCTTGAGTTTCATTTCACATGCTTAAATCGTTTTTTAATTTTTTTCTAACAAGAGTTCAATTTTAACTAGGTAAAAGACTTCAACTACACTAAAAGATGACTATCTTGCCAACAAAGACAGGAGGATTTGCGGGAAAGAGGAAGCAAGATTTCTCGTGTTGCTATATGGTCATTATACAGCATGCAGAATATATGTGCAGAAAGTAGAATAAAGGGTTGAGAACTTAAAAGCAATTACTTCTCAGAGATATTATCTTTTTTTTAAAGGAAGAAAGGTGCTTTAGGGTGAAATTAGCTTAAAATTAATTGTTCTATCTCAAGCAACGTACTGAATTCTTTTGCCACACACTTACCTTGAAAAAGATACAGCACGAAGCAGGGAGGGAAGATGAGTAATAAATTTGAAAATATACAGAAATAATGTTACATTTAATCTCTGACTTGTAGCTACAGTTGATTTTTTCTCTATACAATTTTCTCAATCCCTATTTATTGAATTTATTTGATTAAATGCAGAAAATCACTTTAATTGTATAATGTTTACATTACAACCTACAATATCTAGGGTTCCACACAAAATTTTAAAAATCTTATTAAATTTTAAATGTGTCTATATCACTTCAGGGGTAGGGTCTCCTTGTATTTAGACCATAATTTGTCTTTCCATGTCCCTTATGTTTTGGTGGGCCTATGCAAACAAATGCCACTTTAATACCGTTTTTTACTATGTTCCCTTGACTCCAATCCTTAAGAAAAACAACCCACTAAAACTTTTGAGGTTAACTTAAACTAGTAAGCATGTGCATGGAACTAGAGAAATGTACTTTGCCCTCAATGTTTAAGGAGTTACATAAGTCTAATGTCTTTAGATTATATGGTGTGCTGCTAAGAAATAATATGTACTACAACTGGGGATTTGAGGGACAAAGTAATTGTATTGTACATGGGTTCAGTTTTGTTTTTCTTAATGTTCTTTGGCTGAAAGTTCAAGGCTGGGATGTCATCGATGGGACTACCGAGAATCCTGTTTATGGGTGATTGGGCTTCCACTGTAACTTTACCCTGTCCTCTTTCTTTGCATCTTTGTTGTCATAATTAAAATAATTTAAAAAAATTTAAAAAAAATAAATGTGTCTATATCAAAAATTGCAGCTTATTTTGTTTAAAATTTTCTCCACACCTCTTAAGTGTTAGCTATAAACAAATGAAAGAGGAGTAGAAGAAAGTTATTCAAAAAAATTATGGATTTACTTTTTAAAAAGAAAGGTCTTATTCTCTTTTAATTGTTCCTTTGATGTAGATAATATTCAAGAGTTGGATATTTTATAGACTAAAAATCATGTTAAAGTATTTCTTTAGAGTAATCAAAATCTTGGTGATCCTTCAGAAGAAAAGAAATCATTAAAAGCAATCAAGATAAAGGAGTTATTAGATGTGGAAGAACAAGGTCCCCAATATATTAAAATAAATAACATAGGCCTGCAAGTTTTAGCAAGCTGCAGATAACATCTTCACTACAAATTTCTTTAAAAAGAAGATAAAAAATAAAATCAATATATCATTACAGATATTATTATTTTGTACAAGCTAAAGGGTGGTTCAGGTCATTTCCACTAACACAAATAGAATTTGTTGATTTAATCCAATAGATTAGCAATAGACCAAACAGGAATTTAGTAAGCAGAAGAAGGTGTCAAGCATCCCTGAAAATTGAATGGTTGTCTGTGAAGACTGAAAATATCATTATGGAAAGATGAGGAAATAAAAAGTTGTCTATTTCATTATGGTCATTAAGTCCATTGGAAATGATAAATTTTCCCAAAAAAGGCATTTCTAGAATTACAGCATCTTTATATTTCTTATGCTGGAAATTGAGGGGTTTTTTTACTCTCATAATTTTCTTAAGCTTACAAGCTTTACCCCAAAAATGCAAGGCTATAAAGCTGGATCCCTGACCCCTGGTTTGATCCCTGACTCCACATAAGGTCTCTCCAGATTTCCAGAAGTAATCCCTTAGCATAGATCCAGAATCAGCTGTGAAGATCACCAATCGTGAACCAAAAACAACAAACAGAAAACCTATTTGGCTTCACTATTTGACTCCTCCTAAAATTCGTTCTTGCACATGAAGGAGATGTTTCATGAATGTCCATACAGAGATTAGGACTGACTTTTCTTTCCTACAAAAAACAATACTACTCCTCATCCCAGCCTGAATCCATGGTGCCCCAAGAAGTCAGATGATGAGAAGCATTTCCTACACTGTGAAGAACAAGTGAACTTCAGATGAAGCTTGTGGCTGGTAGGATACTAACTTCTATTCTGTGTAGATGCTTTTGGTGGACTTTTCCAGTCCTGATACATGTAAGGCATTTTCCCAGATGTCCCTGTTCCTCGATTAAATCAAGTTTGCCTACAACATAAGGAGTCAGTCCAGAAAAAAAGTGAAGAAAGTACAGGAAGAAAGCTCCAGGGAAAAGGAGGTAACCCTATAACATTTTTCAAATTGTCTCTCTCCTTTTCTCTCCTCACATATATGCCTCTCTTTTTTCTCTCTCCTCACATTTCTCTTAGTAAATTTCTTTTGGGGGAAGAGGGAGAACGGGGAATGGGGACATTGGTGATGGGAATGTTGTACTTGTAAAGGGGGGTGTTCTTTATATAACTACAATCATGTCTGTAATCAAGGTGCTTAAATATACTATTTAAAAAAAGTAAATTTCTTTTTAATAAAACTATTTTTATCATTAGAAAACAAAAAGAAGTATAAGGCAACATGATGCATGTGACTGATTTATTTTCAAAAATAATTTTAAAGCATGTATACTACTTCAAAGGGGTAAACTACAAGATTGTAGTTGGGTTTTAGTCATAAAAAGAATACCCCCCTTCACCAGTGCAGCATTCCCACCACCAATATCCCCTCAATTCCTGACACTCACTTCAATAAAATTAATAAAACACATTCTAAATTTTTTATCACTGTTATCATGGAGTTTTCAGTTTCTTCTACTTGTCTATCCTCATTTAAGTCTTTCATAACATTCTATTGTATTACAGGTTCTCCTCATTTTCAACATAATCTCCTTGAACTACTATTTAAAAAATATTCTTTTGGAAATTTCATGCTGAGCAGGGGTTTAAGTATATAGTAAATCCAAAACATAAACAACTTCTCAATAGTGGACTTTTTCCTTCTAGCTATGAAAATATAAGATTATCATTAAGCCAGCAAATCTATTATACCCAAGGACTTTAATAACCCTAAAGTCAACTGGAATTTCTCAAGAATGATTAACAAAAATAAATCATACAATAATAGGCAAAAGACCACATCCTTATTCAAAGTGTCATGGAAGCTATTTTATAATATTCAAACCTTCAAGTACAAGTACATAGAAAAGTTATCCTGAAATTCTAAAAGGTTGTCAAGTTTTATAGAAAACTAAACCAGGAGATAAAGAGATAATGAATAACTATATTATGTTAAACTATAAGAAAGAAAGAAAATAATAACTTAGAAAGTCAGGAACTATTTTCAAGGTACATATTCAGGGAACAAATTAAAAATCCTAGCCTTAGGGAAAAAAGAGAAACATTTTTATAAGTTCATGTGTCTAAAAACTGGTGAGTGAAATACAATTATTTGTTTCAAGTCTACATTTTATACTGTCTTAAATCACTTATCTCTGTATTTCATTTCCCACAGGACTGGAATTTTCTCTATATTAGGTGTGTGCATTGTACCATCTCTTTCACAAACATCAAAAAGGATGGAATAGTCTATAGAATGCTAATTCAAAATCCCCTTTAAGTATTTATAGTAGACTATTTGCAAAAAGATTCCATATACTTATGCACATCATTCATTTGCAGTGTGATTTCATAAATTCTTCCATCAATAAATAGATGAGGCTGGAGAGATAGCACAGCAGGTAAGGCATTTGTTTTGTAAGCAAACAAGCTCTACTTGATCCATGGCTTACCATATGACCCCCAAGCCCACCAGGAGTGATCTCTGAATGCAGAGCCAGAAATAAGTACTGAGCACTACTACCAATGAGAAAGGAAATAGAATAAGAGAAAATAACAAAAGAAAATAAAATAAGAAAGAAGAGAAGAAAAAAAGGAAACAAAACAAAAAAGAAAAAATAACATAAGACTATTTTCTCACAACTTGAATCTGAACCACCTTTTTTTGCTTAATTTGACCATAAGAATGTGATAAAAAGTAGAGTGTTGCTTCTAATTCTAGGCCTTAAGTAACTTTTGGTAACTTTATTTTTCCCTTTTGAAGGTTTTTATTGAAATTAGTTTGGGGAGAAGTCTGGTCCCAGTAGAACATGAGATGCCATATGACTAAGCTGCTTTGGATGAAATTATTAATAGCAACCAATTAGCTGTAAACAGCCAACAGCCTGTTAACAACTACTAGATAAATGAGTACAGCCATATCAGACAATCCAACTTTAGTTGACTGTCAGTTAACTCTAAACACATGAGTGATCTGAAGTGAGATAAGAACAAGGCTCACTGATTGGAACTATGTTACTTGCCCTCAGAATTATGAGCACAGAAATGCATGGTAAGTTATATCACTACATTATATACTTGTTTTTTACCTAGCAATAAATAATTGATAGAGTACTAACATTGATGTTAAATTTTACAGCAAAATATGCAACATACAGCATAGGTAAATGAAGTCTATAAAAGTATCAGATAATTATTAAGGGAAGTGTCCCGAAGTAATGAAATATTAAAGACCAGAAAAAGAATGACCCTTGTTAGACAGGAACAAACATGACAAAATTAACAGTAATAGAAATGGCATAGTACGGGGTCGGCGAGGTGGCGCTAGAGGTAAGGTGTCTGCCTTGCAAGCGCTCGCCAAGGAAGGACCGCGGTTCAATCCCCCAGTGTCCCATATGGTCCCCTGCAAGCCAGAGGCAATTTCTGAGCACTTAGCCAGGAGTAACCCCTGAGCATCAAACGGGTGTGGTCCGAAAAACAAAAAAAGAAATGACATTGTACTGAAAGCTTTAAAACAATTAATGAGGGCCCGGAGAGATAGCACAGCGGCGTTTGCCTTGCAAGCAGCCGATCCAGGACCAAAGGTGGTTGGTTCGAATCCCGGTGTCCCATATGGTCCCCCGTGCCTGCCAGGAGCTATTTCTGAGCAGACAGCCAGGAGTAACCCCTGAGCACCGCCGGGTGTGACCCCCCCCCCCAAAAAAATAAAAATAAAAAAAAATAAAACAATTAATGACTTTATGTCACAAAATATGCCTAGTGATGGGCTGGAGCAATAGCACAGCTGTAGGGCATTTGCCTTGCATGTGGCTGATCTAGGACAGACCTCGGTTCGATCCCCAGAATTTCATATTTTCCCCAAGCCAGGAGCTATTTCTGAGGACATAGCCAGAAGTAACCCCTGAGCGTCACTTGGTCTGGCCCAAAAACACACAAACAAACAAAAATATGTATGCCTAGTAATTTTATTTGTCAAACAAGATCACTAGACCATAACAGTGATTGCTCCTAATGACATGTTATAAAATCAAATAGAAATAAAAAAATTTACCTCATTCTTAAAAAAGACTCTAAATAAAGAGAATATATGAAACTATAGTGTTGGTCAGGATGTAAAATAAAAATTAAAAACCCAATGTACTGTTTGTGTAAATATGAAATAGTACAGCCACTATGGACAACATCATGGGTCTGATGATGTGAGTTAGTAGCAGAGCACTTGTCTTTCATGTATTGCTTGTCTTGCTTCGAATTCAACTCCCAGTACAGCAAAAACAAAAACACTGAAAACTGTACAATTTCCTTAAAAATTAAAAACAGTACTATCATATAAGCCAGGATTAAAACTTCTGAGTATTTTTCTGTAGGATATGAAAATCCTAATTGGAAAATATTTATTTACCCTTAAATTCATTAAAACTTTATTCTCAGTAGTCAAGATATAAAAACAACAAATATGCTCATAGACTGTTAACTGGATAAAGAAAATGTGCTAGGTATACACAGACGAAAGCCACTAATTTACAAAAGAAGAGTAAATCATTTTAGATTTAGCAATACAAATGACCATGTGAGAAGTGGTGAGACAAGTGTTTATTATTTCATTCAATATAAAAAAGCAATCAGATGAATAAAGACAAAACAAAGACAAAAATTTATATACTAACAACAGAATGAATGGTACCAAAGAGAAATAAGTTGGCAGGATAGAACATGCAGAGTCAATTTAATGATGGTGGATTGGTGGTAGATATGGTAATTTATACAACTGTCAAGATGTGAAGTGGTTCACCAGAAATCAATATGTTATTATAAACCAAAGTCATTGCAATAGAAGAGAAACAGGGAAAGAAAAAATCGAGGAGTTGCACTGAAGTTCATCTGTACATGGACCTGATTTAGATGGTAAATTTATGTATTTAAAAAATGACTCCATGTAGATCAAAGACATCCACAGATAAGTAAAAGTATTTCTTCCTAAGGAAGACATATTAATTATTATTGCTAGAGGGAAAATTATGGCCAATTATGTGAAAAAATGGCACAAATACTACTCCAAACTTGGTAAAGCATGGCACTTTATAATATGATTTAGTTACTCCATCCACCTTGAGATGGAGTTTATTTCCCCCAATCACGAATTTAAGCAATAGGACTGATAAGGGTGTTCCAAGTTCTAGGCATCAAGAGATTTTACATATTTTTGTTCAATTTTTGGTTTGTTTTATTTTTGGTTCACACCTGGAGGGTCTCTGGACTTACTCCTTGCTCTGCACATAGGAGTCACTCCTGGCAGGCTCAGGAGACTAAGTTCAATGCCCAGATAAGCCATATGCAAAGGAAGTGCCCAAAATGCTCTCTGACATTTTAATGCTCTCGGACATTTTAATTTATTAACTTATTAATTTTGCACTGAATGCCATAAAGACTATTTATAATCCATAAATAGGTGAGTCATCATAGTTATGTCCTATAGAGTGGTGGTTCTGACCTTTTTTCACATTTGTAAACAAGTGTTTTAAATGAAGAAATTTACCATAGATCACTAAGACATTAACTTTCAATTACTTTTTAAATAAAATATTTAATTTGTAATATATAATTGAATCACTACAGGTTCTGAGTATATAATATGTTAACCAACAATAACTTTTTCAATGATTGATAGGTAATGTCTACAGCACAGAAGCAGTCCACTGATCAACAATTAAAAAAAGTTGCCTGGCAAGCTACCAATGTCCATTATTAAGTGTCAGCTATGTCAGGTAGGCCATCTGATGCTATCCAGTTCCATTATAGTTGCAAAATATAGCAACATGAGTAAATCTTAGAAAGAGAGCACTAAAACTATTCAGATAAAACAGAGCTAAATGATTTCCTGGGGAAAAAACTACTGGTTCAGGTGGTTTCCTACATAGTAATAGATAACTTATGCATTAAAATATTGTATGTTTAAAGGGGCCAGGAGATTCCAGGTGCATTTATATAGTTAAGAAAGGATAGAACTGGGGCCAGTGAGGTGGCGCTAGGGGTAAGGTGTTTACCTTGCAAGCGCTAGCCAAGGAAGAACCACTGTTCGATCCCTCGGCATCCCATATGGTCCCCCCAAGCCAGGGGCAATTTCTGAGCCCTTTACCAGGAGTAACCCCTGAGCATCAAACGGTGTGCCCCCCCCCCAAAAAAAAGAAAAAAAAAAGACAGAACTAAATATCCAAGCCAAAGTCAACAATGAAATCATGAGGCCCAAACTTGAATAATCAAAATTTAAAATGGTCCTGTCATACTGGCAGAATGGGGGACAGGAATGATGGCATGGAGTGCACTCTAGAGAGGTCAACACTGGTGATAGGCTAGGCCCTGAAACATTGTATGTCTGAAAACCAACTATGAAGAACTTTGTAAATCACAATGATTTCATTAAATATTTTCTAAAAATCATATGTCTTCATTTCTAACTCAATTTAGACATTAAATATGCTGACTTATTATATGTTAAATAGTTGTCATTTTCAAATTGTAAAAATTGGTCTTACAAAACAAGTTCAATGTATTCTGAAATGATGGTTTAAATAAATATTGTCCTTCTTTAGACAATATTTCTTGTTTTTATAAAGTAAATATTTACTGTCCCCTTGTGTTAAAGTCCTTTAAGTTTTCTACACAGCTAACTTTCCTTCCAGAGATACAAATCTAAGCAATAAGCATGATGGTTTAAATGTCTTTTGAGTGTATATTTTATGCAGCAATATTTAAGTCTAATAAATTCCTTAAGATTCATCCCGACTACTCTCTCTACCACAAGCATTCATGGAAAAAAGCATAGACACATAAAATATAAAGTGAAGAGAGTTAAATAAAACTCCAAGGGGCAAAGAAGAATAACATAATGACACATTGAACGATAACCTTTCTATAATATGTTTTTGTTTGAATTGCTTCCCAGTTAGACCATTCCTTTGGGAGAAGCTGTGTAATTTCTCTGGTTATATGTCTGAACCAAGATGAAAGACAACTTACAAGCTCCTGTGGCTTAAAATATAATGGTTGAAAATTGGTGGGTTATTTTTAAAGATGTTTTATCTTCTGTTTGACAAGAAAAGGCCGAGCTATATTCATTCCTTCCCACTACACCCCCGTCCTTCTCCAAAATGAAGGTCAAGTACCTTTTCTGTTTTCAAGACATTGCTTTAAAAAAATCTGATACCAATGTTTAATGAATGTTAATGCAATGGCCTAAATATCACACTCCTCAACAATAAAAATCAAGATTCTAAAACATCTTAAAATAAAGTATGTTTTATGCTAAGAAACTATTTAAAAATTCACCTATAATTGAACATCTATAATTGCAAAAACATATGCCTTATGGAACACTCAGTTGAATTATGTGATCATTCATTTTAACTCCCAATATACTTGGAACAGACAAATTCTAAATCTCATACATCCAGAACTTAATGTCTCAGGCTAGCTAACCAATTCTACTGATGACCAAATTTATTTAGATATTGGTCACATAATAAGTTATTTAAAACTTTGAAGCCAATTAAGCACTAGTAACTCCTCTGTCAAATAATAATAAATTATTTGAGATGATTGTTTTATGATTATAGCTATAGAGTAAGAAGACACCCTGCTATTAACCGAAAACAAAGGTGTTCCTTCATCTTCCTCTTTCCTTTTCACCTTGCCCTTTTTATGAAAAAGCCCACCCGGATCTCTACCTTCCCCCCACCCTGGCGAATTGGTATTGACTTAATAAAAAAAAAGAGCAGTTTCAGCTTGACACATTCAGAGATATCATGAAGTGAAAAACCACTGACTCCATGATTCTTTCCTCACTAGCTTGGTTTAATAATTTTTCCTGGCCAATTCCTGGCTGCATCAGACCCATCTGACTGGGATTAAGAAATATCATGTGTCAGATGATCTCACAAACTGCAGGGATTTTTTTACACTAGAGATACGCAAAGGTGCTTTCTATTGTAATGAAAAGCCAAAATCATTGAGTTCTAAAGGATCATAGTTAAACCTATTTGTATATGAGGAAACATATCAGAGTTCAGATCATATGCAGGGGTCTCAAACTTGCGGCTCGCGGGCCGTTCGCGGCCCTCCATACAACATTTTGTGGCCCTGCCCTAGAGGAATCTTTTTTTGTTTTGTTTTGTTTTGTTTTAGTTGTTTGTGTCACACCCCCCAATGTTCAGGTTTACTATTGACTTTGCACTCAAGGATCACCCGGACTTTGCCTCCTGCAGCCCCCAGGTAAATTGAAAAGCTTATTATTCATGATCTGTACTCTAAGAATAGTTCTTTTTCTTTGCTTTGTTTTCTTGCCATACTTGACTATGCTCAGGGATTACTCTAAATTCCACACTTTAGAATTACTCAAGGCAGTGAGTGCTGAGAGTGGTGGGCACATAAAAAGTATGAGAATAATCAAACTCAGTTGGCCTTGGGGTCTCAAACTTGCGGCCCACGGGCTGCAAACGGCCCTCCGTACATTTTGTGGCCCTGCCCTAGAGGAATCTTTTTTTGTTTTGTTTTGTTTTAGTTGTTTGGGTCACACCCCGCAATGTTCAAGGCTTACTACTGAATTTGCACTCAAGGATCACCCTGACTTTGCCTCCTGCGGCCCGCAGGTAAATTGAGTTTGAGACCCATCCATTGTACTCTCTCTCTGGCCCAGAAATTTAATAATCTTAGAAAGATAAGTTAGGTATAGGATATTTCTAGGTATATTTCTAGGATATTAGAAATATACATAATCTTAAGATTATGTATAATAAAAAAATACTATTAATATCTGGATATTCTAAGAAATTCTAATGAGTCACACTTGAGAACTGTTGAAATGTTTTGTTATCCTTGCCCTCTTAAAATGTCTTGGGCTAGCTGTCACACCCTCAATTTCTAGACTTTCTAGCTATCTTTGACCCTTATTTTCAACAACTTATAAAAATCTAAACTCTAGCAGAGAATCAACATAGAAGGCAGAGAATAATTAAAGTATTTGTTCCTAAGCATGCATTGTCAGTGACATTTTATATAGACACATGGAAAATAAAGAAGAAATCCCCATAAAAATAAAAATTGATTTGGCTGATAAAAGTAATATTACAGGTATTTGTTTAAATATCTATCCAAATTACACTAATATGGATCACATAGTTTGGGATTTGTTTTTTACTAAACTAGTCACATAGTCATGTTTATCTTACATGATTTAAATGCACAGGCCCACACAAATAGCAAGGGAATGCAGTTAGGACAGAGAAAGGACCCCTTTGACAAAGATAGTTAGAAATGATCACTCTGGACAAGCACTGTGTGCTGAAAAGATATAAAGTGATAGATACGATACCCCTTTTGTAACAATATCGCAAACCACAGTGTCTAAAAATCAAAAATAAAAATAGAGAGGGAAAATTGGGCCAGAGAGATAGCACAGTGGTAGGGTGTTTGCTTTGAATGCAGCTGAATGGTGCTTCAAATCCTGGGATCCCATATGGTCACCTGATCCTGCAAGGAGCGATTTCTGAGTGCAGAACCAGGATTAACTCCTGAGCGCTGCCGAGTGTGACGCCCCCCCCCCCAAAATAGAGAGGGAAAATAGTCTACCCAGAGGTAAGCAGAGAAGGGCATGAAAGAAACTGGGGATATGTGTGGTGGGAAATGTTCACAAGTAAAGGTTGTTGTACATTGTATAACTAAAATTCAATCATGAACAACTATGTAACTGTGAAAAAACTACATAATAAACAACCTTGTAATCACAGTGTTTAAATAAAGTAATTTTTTAATTTAAAAATAATTTAAAGGGGCCGGAGAGATAGCATGGAGGTAAGGCATTTGCCTTTCATGCAGAAGTTCAGTGGTTCGAGGGCCGGAGAGATAGCATGGAGGTAAGGCGTTTGCCTTTCATGCAGGAGGTCATCGGTTCGAATCCCGGCGCCCCATATGGTCCTCTGTGCCTGCCAGGAGCAATTTCTGAGCCTGGAGCCAGAAATAACCCCTGAGCACTGCCGGGTGTGACCCAAAAACCACAAAAAAAAAAAAAAAAAAAAAAAGAAGTTCAGTGGTTCGAATCCCAGTATCCTATACGGTCCCCTGAGCCTGCCAGGAGTGATTTCTGAGCATAGAGCCAGGAGTAACCCCTAAGCACGGCTGGGTGTGACCCAAAAAACAAAAACAAAAAAAAAATTTAAAAATAAAACTTACAGGCCCATTAGTAATTACAAGTAAACTATAAAATTAACCTATCTAGCAATAATGCCACTTATTTTATCTATTACCAGACACAGACAGAATTTTCCTGAAACAAATATCAAATATCTTGGAATTAAATATTCTAATTCTAAACTGCCGACTCAAGAGTGTTCATGTAGATAAAATTCTTGACTCTTTTTCACATGATATACTCCATATAACATAATACTCCAGAAAATGTCTATGTCTTAATGTGTAAGTAGATTAGAAAGTAAGTTTACTCCTTAAATGGAACTAAAATGTTCAAGTTTTTCTGGCTTTATCTTAATGTTCTAGCTTGAGGCATGTTTTATAGAACTGATTGTTTTGTTTTTCTGCCTCTATCACCAATACTTCTCCACTACATTAAATCCCACACATGGCAAACATGAGTTAATTAAGCATTATATTACAGAATATTAATATAAATGCTTCAGATGCTCTTCCTTAAGCCTCAAAAACATAATTTCTCTTTTCCTAAGGGAAAAAACAATTTTTATTGTTACAGAAATACTTAGAAACAAATATATTTAAATGTTTAACCATCAGTTCAACTAGAATAGATTAAGGGAAGCAATAGTTCAAACATTCATATATAGCGTGTAATAAGATAAGGTGAAAGAGAACAAAAGCCTTTTGTCTTTTCAGTCAATCTTAAAGGATTTTTAAAATAACCTAATTCTATTTTATTCAGGAATTAAATATGAAAGCTGTCAATATCTCTTTATCTCCTTCCCTGCTAATTACAAATATCATGAAGAAAGCATTTCTTCCAGCTCATCAAGCTCCTTCCCTTCGATCGATTAAGAAAAAAATTCACAAGCATCAACAAGCAAAACCAATGTAAAACAATATCAAATTTGAAATCACAGTGCTGAAAGTAATTTCAGATATTATATTATGCAACCTCTCCCTCCAATACAATCATTTAAATCAATTGTCCTCAACCTTGACTGCACAGTGAAATTATCTAAAAAGTTTTGAAAAATTTGATTGCCCAGTGTCAAATCTCAGAAATACTAATTTAATTGGTCTGGAGTGCAGCATGAGGATCTTAAAAGTTATCCAAGTTATTTTGATGTGCAGATAAATGTCAAAGTCTACCAGACAAAGACCACCAAGAAAACACAGGTACTCCAGCAGAGTTAGATTAATTTAGCTTTCCACAGCTTGGAAATCACAGGAGAACCTTTTGAGTTTCAAAGTAAGAGCACTTTGTAAAAAATTCAAAATGTAAGATTTTAAGAAAATTTTAGTTAAGAAGGGCATAGAGATTTTCAAAGGTTAGTTAACTTCAAAACAGGAGAAATGGGGCATCTGAATAGCCCAGGAGCAACAGGGCATACCTTGCAGGTTTGAGGCCACAGATGCAACCAATTTGATGTACACTACAGAGCTGACATTGATGCAGGCATCTATTCCCAGTAGCTTTATAATTTGGTATCCTCAGTGCCACAATAAAGGGTATAAGCCCCAGAGAGAACATATGAGATCACTGCAAATAAGGATGTGTGATCTCTGGTTATTATAGCCAAAAATTGAAGAAAAATAAAAAAATTTTCAATCAGAAAAATTCAAAAAAAAATTTTGGTTCTTGGGCCACATTCAATGACACTCAGCAGTTATGCCTGTCCATGGGTTCAGAAACCACTCCTGGCTCTGGGGACCATATGGGACACCAGGAATAGAACAGAAGTCCCTCCTGGGTCAGCTGCATGCAAAACAAACTCCTTACCACCGTGCTAGTGCTCCGGTCCCTCAAATCTTAATTTTCATAATCCAAGAGGAAGAAAGATTAGAGCATAATGTTCAAGAATCAAAATCCCATAGAAACCGAAGCTGGTAGCAATGAGAAAAAGGTGCTAATTACTTTCTCAATTAGGGTATGAGCTATCCATTGTCATGTTCCAAATATGATCCAAACATGATAGATTTATGTTTTTAGCAAACATTATTTTAGTAAGGTTTATTTCTCATTCCTTGTATATTTAATAGGACTATTTCATATTCTTATATGATAAAGAACCACTAGCTTAAACAATTTTAAAAACCTAAGCAAATGTGAAATGTTATCATGATTCCCATCCTTCATTTGAGTCCTAAAATTATGAATTTTTTGATTAGCTCGTCTCCCTTATAAAACATTTATTTTATTTCCCCCAAAGTTTCTAAGTGAAACCTTCCCAAAGTGGTACATTTCTAGATAAAATATCATGTTTCTCTTCCTTTCAGAGAATATCCAGCTATGATCACAAGACTGATTTGCAGGTAAATATTACCTAGAGAATGAGATTATTATAAAATAACATTTTATGCTAGTATCATTAGTAATAAATTCATTCTGATGCATTGCAAACTATATAGTCAGTTCCAAATTGAAGCCATTGTTAACTTTTCAGAATCATTATCTTAGAATTGTCTATGTGTGACATCATACATACAGGATAATGTTCTTTACTGAAGTGGTTTTGACATTACTTTGATTTTTCTCAAAATAGGAGATAAAAAATATTAATAAATTTTGAGAAGGTTCTTTTTTTTTTTTTTTTTGAGCTACACTCTGTTCTGCTGTGTGCCAGGTCGTGAACCACTGCACACAAAATGATCTCTGAGAGCACATCATCAGAGGTGAGCTGTTCCTGCCCACAAAGTTGAAGAAGCTTCGGGGCCTGCAAGGTGGCGCTAGAGGTAAGGTGTCTGCCTTGCAAGCGCTAGCATAGGACGGACTTCGGTTCGATCCCCCGGCATCCCATATGGTCCCCCCAAGCAAGGGGTGATTTCTGAGCACATAGCCAGGAGTAACCCCTGAACTTCAAACAGGGGTGGCTCAAAAACCAAAAAAAAAAAAAAAAATGAAGCTTCACGGACACACACACATCTCCTAACCAATGAATCCCAGCACAACATGTAGAAAACACCACACCTCAAGGGTGACAATGAGGAAACAACACAGGCCAACACCTTGCATAGAGAATGAAAATGGCCATTCTGATGACGCAAAATGTCCCAACCACTTATTTAGTCTTTTAGATAAGTTTAGAGAAAAAATATGGGGGATGGTTTATTGAACTCAATAAAGCATGGATTGAGCTGAACAAATCACAAATAAAAATCAAGAAAAGTATGAAAATAGATATGATAAAACTCAAAACTGAAATAACAGAACTGATGAACTTAGTAGGTGAAATAAAAATCTCACTAGAAAGCCTCTCCGACAGAGTAACAGCTGCTAAGGACCAAATAAATACATGAGCTAGAAGATGAGTTGCATAAAAATTCCATACAACAGAAGAGATTGGAAAAGAGCTTTTAAGTAAATGATCAGAATGGGGGGAAAATCCTCAAATAATGGGAATATAAGAAAATAAAATTCTTTGATGAACTCAAACAACAACATAAAAAATATCGGAGTCCCAGCAACCCAAGAAGAAAATCCACAGGAAGAATCAACAGTCAAGGACATCGTTGCAGAGAAACTCCCAGAGCTAAAGACTGCATGCAACCAAATCCTGCATGCCTAAAGAGTACCAGCTAAAAGTGAAGCTCCGATATGAGATTCCAGGATTCGGACCACCGTCCTTCTGCATGATTGGCGATGTTCTATTTTCTTGTACAAATAAGAATCCTTGGCCACCGAACTCTGCTGGATCTCAGATGCCAGCACCCTTCTGCCTCTCTACTCTGCTGTCCTGCATTTTCGGCCTGATTTCACCCTTGGTGCGGCTCATCAGCCAGCCTGCTTTCCTGTGAGCTTTCCGGGGAGTCTGCCTTCCCGTGAGCCTTCCGTGGAGGTGAGTCGACACGCCCAGAAAGGGAGGAGCCACTGAACTTTGCTGGATCTCAGATGCCAGCACCCTTCTGCCTCTCTACTCTGCTGTCCTGCATTTTCGGCCTGATTTCACCCTTGGTGCAGCTCATCAGCCAGCCTGCCTTCCTGTGAACTTTCCGGGGAGTCCGCCTTCCCGTGAGCCTTCCGTGGAGGTGAGTCGACACGCCCAGAAAGGGAGGAGCCACTGAACTTCGCTGGATTTCAGATGCCAGCACCGTTCTGCCTCTCTACTCTGCTGTCCTGCATTTTTGGCCTGATTTCATCATGGGTGCGGCCCATCTGCCAGCCTGCCTTCCTGTGAGCCTTCCGTGGAGGTGAGTCGACACGCCCAGAAAGGGAGAAGCCAGAGGAGCACGGTTGCTCCGCTCCCCTTCGCGACGGTGCACAGCATTTAGCCAATGAATACAATCACAACACGTAGAAAAACACGCAGTACTAGTGTGACAATGGGGAAACAACATGGGCCAGTGCCAGACATAGAGAATGAAGATGGCAACTCTGATGACTTGAACATGATCAACCACCTAGTCAGTCTCTCAGATAAGGAGTTTAGAGTTGCAATATGGAACATGTTCAAAGAACTCAAACAAAGTATAGAAGAGAAAACTAAAAAGAATCAGGAGAATATGAAGATAGAAATGAGAAAACTCCAAACGGAAATTTCAGATCAAATAACAAGTCTGAGAAACTCAGTAGATGAATTGAAGAAAAACATGTTTGAGATTTCCCACAGGTTAACAGCAGCTGAGGATAGAATCAGTACACTGGAAGATGAGATACATAACAATTACATACAGCAGAAGAAATTGGAAAAAAGCCTCAAAGCAAATGATCAAACAATGGAAAAATTACTCAAAGAATGGGAACAGATAAAAATAGAAGTCTATGATAAGCTCAACAGAAACAACTTAAGAATCATTGGAGTCCCAGAGACTCAGGAAGAAAATCTCCGGGAAGAATCAACAGTCAAGAACATCATTAAAGAGAAACTACCAGAGATAATGAATACATGTGATCAAATCCTGCATGCCCGAAGAGTCCCAACTAAAAGAGACCCCAGAAAAAACACCCCAAGACACATCCTAGTCACAATGACGAATCCCATAGATAGAGACAGAATTCTGAAAGCAGCAAGATCGAAAAGAGAAATTATATTTAAGGGAACATCCTTGAGATTTACTGCAGACCTGTCACCAGAAACACTCAAGGCCAGAAGGCAGTGGTGGGACATAGTGACAAAACTCAATGAAATAAATGCTTCGCCTAGAATACTGCACCCAGCAAAACTCACTTTTAGGTTTGAAGGAACAATACATAGTTTCACAGACAAACAACAGCTCAAAAACTTCACAGACTCAAAACCATTCTTAAAAGAAAAACTGAACGGCATACTTTAAGACAAGGCTTACCAACAGACACACCAAACTTTAATATAAAGATGGCACTAACTCCCAGGACAATTCTTTCTCTCAATGTCAATGGACTAAATGCACCAGTTAAGAGACACAGAGTGGCTAAATGGATCAAAAAACTCAATCCAACCTTCTGCTGCCTACAAGAAACGCACCTGAATAGTCAGAACAAACATAGACTCAAAATTAAAGGCTGGAGGAAAATCATCCAAGCAAACAACACCCCAAAAAAAGCAGGAGTGGCCATATTAATATCAGATGATGCAAACTTTATACTTAGGAAAGTAGTAAGGGACAAAGATGGACATTTTGTATTAATCAAGGGATATGTACAGCAGGAAGAAATCACCCTCCTAAACATATATGCACCGAATGAGGGGCCAGCAAAATATTTAATACAACTGTTGACAAATCTGAAAAATAATATCAATAACAACACAATAATTGTGGGAGACCTCAACACGGCATTGTCAACACTAGACAGGTCAACCAGACTGAAACCCAACAAGAATATACTAGACCTGAGGAGAGAAATGGAAGTAAGAGGCCTAGTAGATATATACAGGACACTCCACCCCCAGAGGCCTGGATACACATTTTTCTCTAATGTACATGGGACATTCTCTAGGATAGACTACATGTTAGCACACAAAACATATCTCCATAATATCAAGAGGATAGAAATTTTGCAGGCTGCCTTTGCTGACCATAAAGCCCTGAAATTATATATAAACTACAAAGGGACACAGAAGAAAAATTTTAACACCTGGAAGTTAAATAGCCTCATACTGAATAATCAGTGGGTCCGAGATGAAATCAAAGAGGAAATCAAAACCTTCCTGAAAACAAATGACAATGGAGACACAATTTATCAGAACCTATGGGACACAGCAAAAGCAGTACTGAGAGGAAAATTTATAGCTTTGCAAGCACACATCAGGAAAGAAGAAGGGGCATACCTGAATAGCTTAATGACGCAGCTCATAGAATTAGAAAGTGCTCAACAAAAGGATCCAAAAATAGGGAGGCAGAAGGAAATAACAAAGCTGAGAGCAGAAATCAATGAAGTGGAAACCAGAAAAACCATCCAAAAGATCAACGAAAGCAGAAGTTGGTTCTTTGAAAAAATAAACAAGATTGATAGACCACTGGCAAAACTAACAAAGAAAGAAAGAGAGAGAAACTTGATAACTCGTATTAGGAATGAAAAAGGAGAGATCACTACTGATATGGTAGAGATTCAAAGGGTAATCAGAAACTACTTTGAGAAACTCTATGCCACTAAAAATGAAAACCTGGAAGAAATGGATAAATTTTTGGAATCTTATAATCTTCCACGATTGAATGAAGAGGATGTAGCATATCTAAACACACCCATTACTATTGAGGAAATTAAGAAAGTAATCAAATGTCTGCCCAAAAACAAAAGCCCAGGCCCAGATGGATTTACTAATGAATTCTTTCAAACCTTTCAAGAGGAACTACTACCAATCCTGGCAAGACTCTTTCATGAAATTGAAAAAACAGGAAAACTTCCAAATAGCTTTTATGAAGCCAACATTACCTTGATACCTAAACCAGACAGAGATGCTACGAAAAAGGAAAATTACAGACCAATATCGCTGATGAATGCAGATGCAAAGATCTTCAACAAAATCCTGGCAAATAGGATTCAATGCCTCATTAAGAAGATCATCCACTACGATCAAGTAGGTTTCATTCCAGGAATGCAAGGCTGGTTTAACATCCGTAAATCTATCAACATAATACACAACATCAACAGCAAGAAAAATAAAAATCACATGATCATATCAATCGACGCAGAGAAAGCATTTGACAAGGTCCAACACCCATTCTTGATCAAAACTCTCAGCAAGATGGGAATGGAGGGAACCTTTCTCAATATAGTTAAGGCCATCTACCACAAGCCAGAGGCAAATATTGTCCTCAATGGAGAAAAACTGAAAGCCTTTCCTCCAAATTCTGGCACAAGACAAGGCTGTCCTCTCTCACCACTCCTATTCAACATAGCACTGGAAGTACTCGCTATAGCGATTAGGCAAGAAAAGGATATCAAGGGAATCCAGATAGGAAAGGAAGAAGTCAAGCTCTCACTGTTTGCAGATGACATGATACTCTACTTAGAAAACCCCAAAGACTCTATCAAAAAGCTTCTAGAAACAATAGACTCATATAACAAGGTGGCAGGCTACAAAATTAACACACAAAAATCAATGGCCTTCCTATACACCAATACTAATAAGGAAGAAATGGACATTAAGAAAACAACTCCATTCACTATAGTGTCACACAAACTCAAATATCTTGGAATCAACTTGACTAAAAATGTGAAGGACCTATACAAGGAAAACTATAAAACTCTGCTCCAAGAAATAAGAGAGGACACGCAGAAATGGAAGCATATACCCTGCTCATGGATTGGCAGGATTAACATCATTAAAATGGCAATACTCCCCAAAGCACTGTACAGATTTAATGCGATCCCCCTAAAGATACCCATGACATTCTTCAAAGAAGTGGACCAGGCACTTTTGAAATTTATTTGGAAAAATAAACACCCTCGAATAGCTAAAGCAATCATTGGGAAAAAGAATATGGGAGGAATTACTTTCCCCAACTTTAAACTTTACTACAAAGCAATAGTTATCAAAACAGCATGGTATTGGAATAAAGACAGGCCCTCAGATCAGTGGAATAAGCTTGAATACTCAGAGAATGTTCCCCAGACATACAATCATCTAATTTTTGATAAAGGAGCAAAAAATCCTAAATGGAACAAAGAAAGCCTCTTCAACAAGTGGTGTTGGCAAAACTGGCTAGCCACTTGCAAAAAATTGAACTTAGACCCCCAGCTAACATCATGTACGAAGGTAAAATCCAAATGGATTAAAGACCTCGATATCAGCCCCAAAACCATAAGTTATATAGAACAATACGTAGGTAAAACACTCCAGGACATTGAGGCTAAAGGCATCTTCAAGGAAGAAACTGCACTCTCCAAGCAAGTGAAAGCAGAAATTAACAGATGGGAATATATTAAGCTGAGAAGCTTCTGCACCTCAAAGGAAATAGTGCCCAAGATACAAGAGCCACCCACTGAGTGGGAGAAACTATTCACCCAATACCCATCAGATAAGGGGCTAATCTCCAAAATATACAAGGCACTGACAGAACTTTACAAGAAAAAAACATCTAATCCCATCAAAAAATGGGGAGAAGAAATGAACAGACACTTTGACAAAGAAGAAATACAGATGGCCAAAAGACACATGAAAAAGTGCTCCACATCACTAATCATCAGGGAGATGCAAATCAAAACAACGATGAGATACCACCTCACACCACAGAGAATGGCACACATCACAAAGAATGAGAATAAACAGTGTTGGCGGGGATGTGGGGAGAAAGGAACTCTTATCCACTGCTGGTGGGAATGCCGTCTAGTTCAACCTTTATGGAAAGCGATATGGAGATTCCTCCAAAAACTGGAAATCGAGCTCCCATACGATCCAGCTATACCACTCCTAGGAATATACCCTAGGAACACAAAAATACAATACAAAAACCCCTTCCTTACACCTATATTCATTGCAGCACTATTTACCATAGCAAGACTCTGGAAACAACCAAGATGCCCTTCAACAGACGAATGGCTAAAGAAACTGTGGTACATATACACAATGGAATATTATGCAGCTGTCAGGAGAGATGAAGTCATGAAATTTTCCTATACATGGATGTACACGGAATCTATTATGCTGAGTGAAATAAGTCAGAGAGAGAGAGAAAAACGCAGAATGGTCTCACACATTTATGGGTTTTAAGAAAAATGAAAGACATTCTTGCAATAATAACTTTCAGACACAAAAGAGAAAAGAGCTGGAAGTTCCAGCTCACCTCAGGAAGCTCACCACAAAGAGTGATGAGTTTAGTTGGATAAATAACTACATTTTGAACTGTCCTAATAATGAGAATGTATGAGGGAAATTGAGAACCTGTTTAGAGTACAGGCGGGGGTCGGGTGGGGAGGAGGGAGACTTGGGACATTGGTGATGGGAATGTTGCACTGGTGATGGGTGGTGTTAAAAAAAAATAAGAATCCTTGCTTACTTGTCTATTAATACAGGCTTCAGCTTATAGCAAAATAAATAAATAAATAAATAAAAATAAAAAAATAAAAGTGAAGCTCCCAAGACACATCCTAGTCACAATGACAAATCCCACAGGTAGAGATAAAATACCAAAAACAATAAGGTCAAAAAGGGAAATTACATTCAAAGGAGCCTCCTTAAGATTTACGGCAGGTCTGTTACAAGAAACATTCAAGTCAAAGAAATGGATCAAACACTCCTGAAATTCATTTGGAACAATAAACAGCCACGAATAGCTAAAGAAAAATTTATGAAAAAGAAGATGGGAGGCATCACTTTCCCCAACTTTAAATTTTACTACAAACCAATAGTCATTAAAACAGCATGGAATTAAAATAAAGACAGACCCTGAGATCAATGGGATAAAACTGATTATTCAGAGAATGTTCCCCAGACATACAATCAATTAATCTTTGATAGAGGGGCAAGAAATGCAAAATAGATCAAGGAAAGTCTTTTTTAACAAGTGATGTTGGGAGAACTAGTCAACCACATGCAAGAAAGTGAACTCAGACCTTCATCTAATGCCAGGCACAAAGGACAGATCTATATGGGTCAGATCTTGATATCAGACCTGAAACTATAAGGTATATAGAAGAACACATAGGTAAAAGACTCCATAACATTGAGACTAAAGGCATCTTCAAGGAGGAAACATCACTGTCCATACAAGTGGAAACAGAGATAAACAAATGAGCCTATATTAAGTTAAGAAGCTTCTGTACTTCAAAGGCCACCCACAGAATGGAAGAAATTTTTCACCCAATACCCATCAAATAAGGGGCTAAATCTTAGATATACAGGTATTGACAAAACTTAACAAGAAAAAATCTAACTCCATCAAAAAATGGGGTGAAGAAATGGACACTTCCTAAAAGAAGAGAACAAATGGCCAAAAGGCACATAAAATGACTCCACATTACTAGTCATCAGCAAGATGTAAACCAAAACAATTAATTACCATCTCACACTACAAAGACTGGCACACCTCACAAAAAAATAAAAATGG
This sequence comes from Suncus etruscus, assembly GCF_024139225.1. Taxonomy (NCBI): domain Eukaryota; kingdom Metazoa; phylum Chordata; class Mammalia; order Eulipotyphla; family Soricidae; genus Suncus; species Suncus etruscus. The sequence goes on along the minus strand of NC_064848.1, from coordinate 99,246,246 downwards.
GAACAATCAGTGCTGGCAGGAATATGAGGGGGAAAGGAACTTTCATTCACTGCTGGTGGAAATGCTGTTTAGTCAAACCTTAATAGAAAATAATATGGAGATTCCTCAAAAAAGAAACTGGAAATTGAGCTCCCATATTATCCAGCTATACCACTCCTAGGTATGTATCATAGAAACACAAAAACACAATACAAAAATGCCTTCTGCACATCTATATTCATTGCAGCAGAACTATTTACAATAGCCAGAATCTAGGAAAAAACCAAAGTGCAGAAAAATAGATGAGTGGCTAAAGAAACTGTGGTACATATACACAATAGAATACTATGCAGCCATCCGGAAAAATAAAGTCATAAAATTTTCCTATACATGAACATGGATACTATTATACTGAGTGAAATATGTCAGAGGGATAAGGGACAGAGACAAAGATTAGTCTCACTAATGTGTAAGATTTAAGAGAGAAGATATAGATAATGGCTGGAAGGACCAGCCCATGATATGGCACTTACCACAGAGAGTGGTGAGTTTAGTTAGAAAAATAACTACACTATCAACTATCATGACCATGGTAATAAGTGGAAGAAATAGAATGCCTGACTCAAATATAGGCAGGGGTTGGGGGATATTGGTGGTGGGAAGGTTGCACTGGTGAAGGGGGAATATTATTTTCTATAATATAACTGAAACCCAACTATAAACATGTTTGTAATCATGATGCTTAAATAAAGATATTATAAAAAATAAAATATAATGAGATATGGTAATATGCCTAGAAAGCCACAGACTCTACTCAGGGTTATCTGTCCTCAACCATATACTCCTCTATGCTACATCTAAATGTAGGAGCCATATTGTTACTGGAAAATTATCATGCAAATCTCTTTATAGCCTGTCCACATCCAGTTCGTGTCCAGATTGATCATTTCCAATTATCATCATAGTGTCTGTTTTCTGCCCTAACTCTTACCTCTCTACTCGTGGCAAGTTTCCTACCATGGATCAATCATGAACAATTTTGTAACTATTAAAATAATTAAAGAAATACGTTTCTCTGACTCTGACTCTCTCTCACTCTCTCTCTCTCTCTCTCTCTCTCTCTCTCTCTCTCTCTCTCTCACACACACACACACACACACACACACACATACAAAAGCAATGGGTGAGGAGGAGTAAATAAAATGCTGAGGGTAGAATTCAAAAGAAGAAAAAAGAAAATGTAGGAGCCCAAACAACAGTTCAGTGGGTAGAGCCTTGCCTAGCACATGGCTAACCATGTTCAATCCATAGCATTCTATATGTTCCCCTAAACATCAACAAAAGTAAAATCTGAGTGCATAGCCAAGAGAAAGTCTTGAGTATCACTGGATGTTGCAAAGAAAAACAACAACAGAAATGTGTTCAAACTTCCTAAATCATATTATTTCTACTGCTTGATTTTCAAAGAAACGAGAAATGGCATGGTTATTCCTCCTGCTTAAGTGAACAGCTCTCTCTCTACTCCTATATTCATCACAGCACTAATTACAATAACCTGTAAACAAACAAGATGCCCAACAACATGAGTATCTAAAGAAATTGTGGTATATTTACATAATGGAATACTATGCATCTGTTAGGGAAATAAAGTAATAAAATGTTCTTTATTCGTTTTTTTTGGTTTTTGTTTTTGTTTTGTTTTGATTTGGTATTTTTGTTTTTTGAGTCACACCTGGCAACACTCAGGGGTTACTCCTGGCTATATGCTCAGAAATCGCTCCTGGCAGGCTTTGGGGACCATATGGGATGCCAGGATTCAAACCACTGACCTTTTGCATGCAAGGCAAATGCCTTACCTCCATGCTATCTCTCCAACCCCATAAAATTTTCTTATATATGGATGGACATAGATAATATTATACTCAGTGAAATGAGCCAAAAAGAAATGGATAAGAGATAATATAGTAATAATACCCAGAGACAATAGAGACAAAGGTCAAGAATTCCAGCCCAGATATAGAAAGCTAACCACAAATAAAGGTGAGTATAGCTAGAGTATTAAAGAGTCTAGTAGGACAATTATAATTGGAACTGATAGCTCTGAACAAGTGGAATAAAATAATAGGCCTCCATTAAAAATCATGCAAATTACAGTTTTAAGGAAAGGGGGAGAGAAGCGGAGAGAGAGAGAGGAGAAAGAGAAACAATTTTCCTTGCCTAGAGTAGTGCTGGAGTGTTGGAGATCAGAGGGAAACGGGAGACAAATCAGTGATAGTGAGTGGAAGGGTGCACCAATGTACTTAAACCCAGTAATGTTGTAAGCGGTGCTTAAATAAAGCAATTAAAATTTTTTTAAAAGGGGATGGGAGGAATTAAACTTTAAAAAAATTGTTGTTCATTAAGTGAGTGATTTTGAGAAAGTAAAAATAGCCAAAAATAGAGAGAGTTCCCTGGCTCCTGCCATGCCTGACACAATATTATAGAGTGAGAACATGGGAGAAAGGGAGTAAAATAAGCCTCACAAGCTCCTGCAAGTGCTCTGGACCCTGATGTCCTTCAAACCTCAGGACAGAAACAATCAAGCTGCACCTGAAATCCATTTAGTCTGTGCTTAATCTTTGCTACCTTTGGTCCCTACCACTGACATTTTCTCAGAACTATGGTTTCTAGGCTGAGGTGAGGTTACAGCCTACAAGAAAAGGAAAAACAAGTCCAAATTCCCAACCAGAATTCCAATTTCCACTTTCTAGGTTCCATTCAATTTCCACTTTCTAGGTTCATTGTCTCTAAAAGGAACATCAGGGAAATGGCTGCATGTGGGGGTTTCCAGGCAGAGTGCTGATTGCTCTACCTGCAGAGTCTCCACCGGGCTGTGCTTCTTCTGAGGAACTGAGCACCTGAAGGGAGCCCTGTCCTACCCTTCTCTGTCTTTCCTGAACTCTGGAAGCTCTCCTCAGAGCTCTGGGAAGCGAACCCCAAAGAAACTACATTCGGAAGCTACCCAGGGAACCAGTGAGTGAGTGAGAAATGGCTGCATGTGGGGGTTTCCAGGCAGAGTGCTGATTGCTCTACCTGCAGAGTCTCCACCCGGCTGTGCTTCTTCTGAGGAAACTGAGCGCCTGAAGGGAGCTCTGTCCTACCCTTCTCTGTCTTTCCTGAACTCTGGAAGCTCTCCTCAGAGCCCTGGGAAGCGAACCTCAAAGAAACTACATTTGGAAGCTACCCAGCAAGCCAGAAACTGAGCACCTGAAGGGAGCCCTGTCCTACTCTTCTCTGTCTTTCCTGAACTCTGGAAGCTCTCCTCAGAGCCCTGGGAAGCGAACCCCAAAGAAACTACATTAGGAAGCTTCCCAGCGAGCCAGTGACTCTCCTCAGAGTCCTGGGAAGTGAACACTAAAAATACAGCATTCTAAAGCTGCCCAGCGAGCAAGTGAAAACTACGCCTGACCAGTGGGGCCCGACTGTGAAAAACTGTGAGTGCTGCGTGTGTGTCTCTCTGCTATCCTGTTGCGTGAACCACCTGAGAGTGGGCTGAAAAGAGGCTCCAGAAGGCACTTAGCTCCACTTCGCTACGCAGCCGTGCGCTCTTTCTAAAAAAAGAACACCATCACAAGAAGAAAAAAACCACACTAAGAACTGTGCTGGATCACAGAAGCAAGAATTTCTCTCCAGACTGCTACTCTGCTGCGTGCTCGGGCCTAAGATTTGATCCTGTGTGAGGCTTCATCCACGGAGGACTCCCCTACCTTGGAGGCAAGTCGGCCCATCCAGAAAGAGCGGAGCCAGAGAAGTGTGTTGCCTGCATCATATAACCAATGAATACCACCGCAACACGTAGAAAAAACCACAATACAAGTGTGACAATGGGGAAACAACGCAGGCCAGCATCAGACATAGAGAATGAAGATGACAATTCTGATGACCAGTTAACGACCAACCAACTAATCAATCTCTCAGATAAGGACTTTAGAGTAGCAATATGGAATATTCTCAAAGAACTCAAAGAAACCATGAATAGAGTAGAACAGAACACTAATAAGAATCAAGAAAATATGAAGACAGAAATCACAAAACTACAAACTGAAATAACATGTCAACTAACAGGCCTGAAAAAATCAGTAAACGAAGTGAATGACAAAATGGATAAGCTCTGGGACAGGGTATCAGAAGCTGAGAATAGACTTGGTACTGTGGAAGATGAGATACACAACAATTCCATACAACAGGAGAGATTGGAAAAAAAACTTAAAGCAAATGAGCAGACAATGGAAAAATTAGTCAAAGAATGGGAACAGATGAAAATAGAGGTCTATGATAAGATCAACAGAAACAACTTAAGAATCATTGGAGTCCCAGAGACCCAGGAAGAAAATTTCCAGGAAGAATCAACGGTCAAGAACATCATTAAAGAGAAACTCCCAGAGCTAAAGAATATATGTGATCAAATCCTGCATGCTCGAAGAGTACCAACCAAAAGAGACCCAAGAAAAACCACCCCAAGACACATCCTAGTCACAATGACAAATCCCACAGATAGAGACAGAATTCTGAAAACAGCAAGATCAAAAGGGGAAATTACATTCAAGCAAGCATCCTTGAGATTTACAGCAGACCTGTCACTAGAAACACTCAATGCCAGAAAGCAGTGGTGGGATATTGTGACAAGACTGAATGAAATGAATGCTTCACCTAGAATACTGTACCCAGCAAAACTCACTTTCCAGTTTGACAGAAGAATACATGGTTTCACAGACAAAAAACAGCTCAGAAACTTTACAGACTCAAAACCAGTCTTAAGAGAAAAACTGAAAGACCTAATTTAAAACAAGACTAACCAAAAGACACACCAAATTTCGATATAAAGATGGCATTAAATCCCAGGACAATTCTTTCTCTCAACGTCAATGGACTAAATGCACCAGTTAAGAGACACAGAGTGGCTAAATGGATCAAAAAACTCAATCAAACCTTCTGCTGCCTACAAGAAACGTACCTGAATAGTCAGAACAAACATAGACTCAAAATAAAAGGCTGGAGAAAAGTTATCCAAGCAAACAACACCCATAAAAAAGCTGAAGTGGCCATACTAATATCAGATAATGCAAACTTTATACTCAGGAAGGTTGTAAGGGACAAAGATGGACATTTTATATTAATCAAGGGGTATACAGAGCAGGAAGAAATAACTCTCCTAAACATATATGCACCAAATGAGGGGCCAGCAAAATATTTAAAACAACTGTTGACAAATCTGAAAAACAATATCAATAACAACACAATAATTGTGGGGGACCTCAACACTGCTTTGTCAACACTGGATAGGTCAACCAGACTGAAACCCAACAAGAATATACTAGACCTGAGGAGAGAAATGGAAGAAAGAGGCCTAGTGGATATATATAGGACACTCCATCCCCAGAAACCTGGATACACATTCTTCTCCAATGTACATGGGACATTCTCCAGGATAGACTACATGCTGGCACATAAAACATACCTCCATAAGATCAAGAGGATAGAAATTTTGCAGACTACCTTCGCTGACCACAAGGCTCTGAAATTATTTGTGAACTCCAAAGAGACTCAGAAGAAAAACTTTAACACCTGGAAGTTAAACAGCCTCATGCTCAATAACCAGTGGGTCCGAGATGAAATCAAGGAGGAAATCAAAAGGTTCCTGGAAACAAATGACAATAAAGACACAAACTATCAGAACTTATGGGACACAGCAAAAGCAGTACTGAGAGGAAAATTTATAGCTTTGCAAGCACACATCAGGAAGGAAGAAGGAGCTTACCTGAGTAGCTTAATGGCACAGCTAATAGAACTAGAAAGTGCTCAACAAAAGGACCCAAGAATAGGAAGTCAGAAGGAAATAACAAAGCTGAGAGCAGAAATCAACGAAGTGGAAACCCAAAAAACAATCCGAAAGATCAACGAAAGCAGAAGTTGGTTCTTTGAAAAAATAAACAAGATTGATAGACCACTGGCAAACCTAACAAAGAAAGAGAGAGAGAGAAACTTGATAACTCGTATTAGGAATGAAAAAGGAGAGATCACTACTGATATGACAGAGATTCAAAGGGTAATCAGAAACTACTTTGAAAAACTCTATGCCACTAAAAATGAGAACCTGGAAGAAATGGATAAATTCTTGAACTCTTATAATCTTCCATGGCTGAAGGAAGAGGATGTAGCATATCTAAACACCCCCATCACATTGATGAAATAAAAATGGTAATCAAAAGTCTGCCCAAAAACAAAAGCCCAGGCCCAGATGGATTCACTAATGAATTCTTTCAAACTTTCCAAGAGGAACTACTACCAATCCTGGCAAGACTCTTTCATGAAATTGAACAAACGGAAACACTCCCAAACAGCTTTTATGAAGCCAACATCACCCTAATACCTAAACCAGACAGAGATGCTACGAAAAAAGAAAATTACAGACCAATATCGCTGATGAATGCAGATGCAAAGATCCTCAACAAAATCCTGGCAAATAGGATTCAATACCTCATTAAGAAGATCATCCACTACGATCAAGTAGGTTTCATCCCAGGAATGCAAGGATGGTTTAACATCCGTAAGTCTATCAACATAATACACAACATCAACAACAAGAAAAATAAAAACCACATGATTATATCAATAGATGCAGAGAAAGCATTTGACAAGGTCCAACACCCATTCTTGATCAAAACTCTCAGCAAGATGGGAATGGAAGGAACCTTTCTCAATATAGTTAAGGCCATCTACCACAAGCCAGTGGCAAATATTATCCTCAATGGAGAAAAACTAAAACCCTTCACTCTAAATTCTGGCACAAGACAAGGCTGTCCTCTCTCACCACTCCTATTCAACATAGCACTGGAAGTACTTGCTATAGCGATTAGGCAAGAAAAAGATATCAAGGGAATCCAGATAGGAAAAGAAGAAGTCAAGCTCTCACTGTTTGCAGATGACATGATGCTCTACTTAGAAAACCCTAAAGACTCTACCAAAAAGCTTCTAGAAACAATAGACTCATATAGCAAGGTGGCAGGCTACAAAATTAACACACAAAAATCAATGGCCTTTCTATACACCAATAGTAATAAGGAAGAAATGGACATTAAGAAAACAACCCCATTCACAATAGTGCCACACAAACTCAAATATCTTGGAATCAACTTGACTAAAAAAGTGAAGGACATGGGGCCAGGTAGGTGGCGCTGGAGGTAAGGTGTCTGCCTTGCAAGCGCTAGCCAAGGAAGGACCGCGGTTCGATCCCCCGGCGTCCCATATGGTCCACCCAAGCCAGGGGCGATTTCTGAGCACATAGCCAGGAGTAACCCCTGAGCGTCAAACGGGTGTGGCCCAAAAACCAAAAAAAAAAAAAAGTGAAGGACCTATACAAAGAAAACTATAAAAGTCTGCTCCAAGAAATAAGAGAGGACACACGGAAATGGAAACACATACCCTGCTCATGGATTGGCAGAATTAACATCATCAAAATGGCAATACTCCCCAAGGCATTATACAGATTCAACGCTATCCCTCTAAAGATACCTATGACGGGGCCGGGCGGTGGCGCTGAAGGTAAGGTGCCTGCCTTGCCTGCGCTAGCCTTGGAAGGACCGCGGTTCGATCCCCCGGTGTCCCATATGGTCCCCCAAGCCAGGAGCAACTTCTGAGCACATAGCCAGGAGTAACCCCTGAGCGTTACCGGGTGTGGCCCAAAAACCAAAAAAAAAAAAAAGAAAAAAAAAAAAAAAAAAAGATACCTATGACATTCTTCAAAGAAGTGGATCAGGCACTGTTGAAATTTGTTTGGAACAATAAACACCCTAGAATAGCTAAAGCAATCATTGGGAAAAAGAATATGGGAGGAATTACTTTCCCCAACTTTAAACTTTACTACAAATCAATAGTTATCAAAACAGCATGGTATTGGAATAAGGACAGACCCTCAGATCAGTGGAATAGGCTTGAATACTCAGAAAATGTTTCCCAGACATACAATCACCTAATTTTTGATAAAGGAGCAGGAAATTCTAAATGGAGCAAGGAAAGCCTCTTCAACAAGTGGTGTTGGCACAACTGGCTAGCCACTTGCAAAAAATTGAACTTAGACCCCCAGCTAACATCATGTACGAAGGTAAAATCCAAATGGATTAAAGACCTCGATATCAGACCCCAAACCATAAGATATATAGAACAACACTTAGGCAAAACTCTCCAGGACATTGAGACTACAGGCATCTTCAAGGAGGAAACTGCACTCTCCAAGCAAGTGAAAGCAGAGATTAACAGATGGGAATATATTAAGTTGAGAAGCTTCTGCACCTCAAAGGAAATAGTGCCCAGGATACAAGAGCCACCCACTGAGTGGGAGAAACTATTCACCCAATACCCATCAGACAAGGGGCTAATCTCCAAAATATACAAGGCACTGACAGAAATTTACAAGAAAAAAACATCTAACCCCATCAAAAAATGGGGAGAAGAAATGAACAGACACTTTGACAAAGAAGAAATAAACATGGCCAAAAGACACATGAAGAAATGCTCCACATCACTAATCATCAGGGAGATGCAAATCAAAACAACAATGATATACCACCTCACACCACAGAGAATGGCACACATCACAAAGAATGAGAACAAACAGTGCTGGCGGGGATGTGGAGAGAAAGGAACCCTTATCCACTGCTGGTGGGAATGCCGTCTAGTTCAACCTTTATGGAAAGCAATATGGAGATTCCTCCAAAAACTGGAAATCAAGCTCCCATACGATCCAGCTATACCACTCCTAGGAATATACCCTAGGGACACAAAAATACAATACAAAAATCCCTTCCTTACACCTATATTCATTGCAGCACTATTTACCATAGCAAGACTCTGGAAACAACCAAGATGCCCTTCAACAGACGAATGGCTAAAGAAACTGTGGTACATATACACAATGGAATATTATGCAGCTGTCAGGAGAGATGAGGTCATTAAATTTTCCTATACATGGATGTACACAGAATCTATTATGCTGAGTGAAATAAGTCAGAGAAAGAGAGAAAAACGCAGAATGGTCTCACTCATCTATGGGTTTTAAGAAAAATGAAAGACATTCTTGCAATAATAAATTTCAGACACAAAAGAGAAAAGAGCTGGAAGTTCCAGCTCACCTCAGGAAGCTCACCACAAAGAGTGATGAGTTTAGTTAGAGAAATAACTACATTTTGAACTGTCCTAATATTGAGAATGTATGAGGGAAAGGTAGAGCCTGATTAGAGTACAGGCAGGGGATGGGTGGGGAGGAGGGAGATTTGGGACTTGGGTGATGGGAATGTTGCACTGGTGATGGGTGGTGTTCATTGCATGACTGAAACCCAAACACAATCATGTATGTAATCAAGGTGTTTAAATAAAAAAAAATTAAAAAAAAAATAAAAGGAACATCAGAAGACAAACAGTGAAGTTAAATAGTTTTATTGAGAAATTATGGGAAAGAACAGAAAGAGGGAAAAAATTAAAAAGTTCAGAGTGCTCCAAGTTGAGAAGCATGAGTGACTTCAGAATGGGGTGTTGTAAAAAAAGAAATTTTACACCCATATTGGGATTAAAACACACCTTGAAATGGAGTGGCTAGGGGTGTTGATAACTCTAAAATATAGTGTGCATAAATCAACAGATAAAGTATTAATAGTACAGTATTCTTAAACACTAACAAAGCTCAACAACCACAACAAAAAAATTTAATAATCCCATACCAAAACAGGGAGCAGTGATGAACAGACATTTTCTTCCCCAAAGAAGAAATATGGAGAGATAGTAGGTATATGAAAAACTGCTCAACATCATTCACTATTAGGGAAACACAAATAAAAACAACAATTATTTACAGCAGTGAGAATGGCACATATCAAACAAATTAGAAATAACCAGTGTTAGTGGGATGTGGCTTTAAAATAAAATGCTCATTCCTATTGGTAAAAATGTTATTTGGATCAACTTCTGTAAAAAACAATATAGAAATTTCTTCACAACTTGAAAATAAAATTCCCATACAACCTGGCAATACCACTTCAAACATACCTATTTCTTTGCAGCCCTTAGTACAATAGTACAATAGCCAGGATATAAAAAGTAACCAAATGTCCCACTTGAACAGACTAATAAGTTGTAAAATATATATATATATATTTTAATATATATATACAACAAAATATAATTCAGGGGGCCAGAGAGATAGCACAGTGGTAAGGTATTTGCCTTGCTTGCAGAAGGACAGTAGTTTGAATCCCAGCATCCCATATAGTCCCCCAAGCCTGCCAGGGGTGATTTCTGAGCAGGAGTAGCCCCTGAGTAGTGCCAGATGTGTCCCAAAAAACAAAATAATATTCAACTTTAAGAAAAGATGAAATCTGCCTTTTTCTAAACAATATCACCTTCCTTTAAATAATTAGAGAGATAATATAGTGGATACAGTACTTGTTTGTTTTGCTTACTGCTCTTCCAGGTATGATCCTCAGCATACCATACAGTCCCAAGAACCCTGACTGGAGTGATCCCTGAGCACATTACCAGTAATAAGCCCCAAACACCCTAAAGTGTTGTCCAAAAATTCAAACAAAAATTAGCTTTCCATTTTATTAGGATATAATAAAGTATTATAAATCACTAAGAAATTTTATTTTTAAACAATGCCTAACTGTTTAAACAGCTGAGATTTGATAACAAGATGCATTAATCTGACAAGTCAATGTACAAAAGCTGCTAATTTTTTCCAGTGAAACTAAAGCGTAACAGTTTTTTATCACCTATTCTAGATTGACACTCTAAAGATCTAAAAGCCATGTGATGTTTCCTAAAGGCAGTTATGTAAAAAACAGTTATTCTAAACTAGGGTCCATACAGGAAATTCTAAAGGAGTTGCAGACAAAAACTGCATCAATGGGAGACCGGGACACAAGACTTAAAAACCAAGTGGTACTTTGAGGTAGGCAACAGGAGGGAAACGAGGTCAGAATGGGCCAGTAAGAAACACTGCACAGTTTCTCAACACAAGCTGAAAAACATTGATCTTCAATATCTTCTGGAAACAGATAAAGCCCAATCAAACTAAGGAAAAAAGATCTAAGGATAGAACTCTTTGATTCTTCCTGCAACCACTTATATACAACTGTTTTTTACAAAATGCAATTAACTCTAGGACTGCCTACTATATAAGCTCTCCAAGTGCTTATTGAAATTCCAGAGGCTAGCACCAATCGCTGAGTGAATAAGAGTCTCTGAGGGATGCAGCCCAAGACTCTCCATAGCTAACAAGCTCCCCATATGACTCTAAGCACAAAATCAAAAACTGTTATGGGAGGAAGCATGACATAAACAGATGGTGAGGAAGAACAGTAGCAAACAATAAAGTGGTACCATACTCTTGCTTGACCCATCAATCTTTGTTAGTGTAATATTTAGGAAGACAGGTTCTCATAACAATTTACATAAATTCCTACATAGCAAAGACATCTCTAGGACCAGAGAGATAATACAATGGGTACGACATTTGACTTGGACATGGGAAACTTGACTTCAATTCTTGGCACTCCATATAGTCCCCTAAGTATGACTAGGGTTTCTTGGGGAACAGAAGTAAGAGTAAGCAGAGAGCAGAGTATGTGTGGCCCCCAGACAATACAAAACAACAAAAATTCTCATTTCCACCCAAGTTTCTTAGGTTCATTGTCTAATATCTCTGCAAAAAATTTCTAGGAAGATAAATATCAAAGTAAAATAGTATTAATTAGAGAAAAGAGGGGTCCGAGAGATAACATGGAGGTAAGGCGCTTGTCTTGCATGCAGAAGGATGGTGGTTTGAATTCCGTCATCCCATATGGTCCCCAGAGCCTGCCAGGAGTTATTTCTGAGCATTGAGCCAGAAGTAACCCCTGAGTGTCCTGGGTGTGAGCAAAAAACAAAAACAAAAAAAAATTAGAGAGAAAAGTAATTACATCAAGTAAAATATGGATGATTCACCACAAAATGGAGGGTACATAAAGTAAAAGAACTAGCCCCTCTAGAGTAGAGAGTTGTGGGTGACTTCCAAAAAGAGTGCATGCCTTTGCTTTCAGCAATGTTATTATAGGCCTTTTTTCCAAGTTACCTTGACTTGGAGGCTCTATATAAAGATGTAAGTTCCATTTATAGTGCAAAGTCAAGGGAAAAGAACTTTTAACTTTTTCTGTCTTTTTTTAAGTCTAATCTAAACAAATAAAACCCAATTTTTTCCTAAAGTATTTCCTCTCTTGATGGGATCGAGCACTCTTTTCAGTGGGCGTCAGTCAGGGTTTTATTAAGCCCAGTTCTAGTAAAATCTTCTCCCATTAAATTCTCTCTAACTGGAGGGGATACTACTTTTTTGCCTTTGTGTTAACAAAAATAATAAGGACACAATAATTTCTTTTTAATTTATATTTTAGTGTATTTATTTCCCCAAATTTATTCTCAATAAGGGGGCCCACCCGATAGCCCACTTTACCTATCTGCCTATCTGCCTACCTATCAATCTCAAAACCCTGAAACACAGACACATTAAGTCCAGAATTCAAATTCAAAGGTAAAGTTCTACAAGTTTTATTTGACATTTACTTAGAATAGTTTTGAATGAGATTAGTAAAACACTTGATTATTTATCCAATAAATGTTTTATCGAGTTCCTTCCACATACACTGTGCTAAATACAGTGAATTCAAAATGAAATGAAGAGGGGATTACAAAAACTAGGTCTAAAATACTTAATTCCTTTCGAATTAGATTCAGATATTAGTGGATACATAACAGACATATGAATTAAAGGATGAGTGAAGAATAACAAATTTTCATAAAAGTGAAGCTATTTAAAGAATAGTATTAACTGTATGTAAGAGATAATTAAGTACATATAGTTTTCTCTGAGAAATAAGGATGTGGAGGGTGAATATACAAATATGTGACTATTTTAAACTAAAAAGAAATAGAAATCAGAGCTTATACTGTGATTTTTGTACCAGTCAGAGTCAGTTCTTTATACTGAATCAGAAAGCTGGTGAGCTTTTTATCTATTCTTTCTTTCTCTGGGAACACAAAGAAAAAGCTGTTATCAAAAGGGTCATGAGGAGCAGATAAAAAGATTACATATAAGTCATTGTTGATTTTTCATAAAGCATCCATAAACTCCACTAAATTAAATTCCAGACACAAAGTTTACTCCAGATATGGTACTGCCATGAAAATATGTGGCATCAGAATTCATAAGCTGAAATCCAATTGCCCAATATGACAATAAATGAAGTCTTTCAGGGTATGTCCTAAGAGCAAAACACTCCTAAATGAAACCAATTCACTCAAAAAAGAGATTTCAAAAAGTCCCCTTACCACCTTCGATTACATCAGGACATAGAAAGAGAAACCTTACTCTACTATACTGCATCCTGATATTTGACTTTCAGGACTGCAGAACCATGAGATAAGTTTCTGTTACTTATAAACTACCCAGTCTATGACATTTTATGACAGCAGCTGCAAGCAATAAGACACTACTACAACAGGCTACAAATTCGCCTTTGCTAGCTAGACGATGCTAACCTTGCTAAAAATTAAGCACCAGAAATGTTTTCCATGGAACTTCACACAATGTGGTTAAGATACAAGAAGTATCCTAAAAGGAACCAGTAGGAGGATTGACCAGCCATATGGCAATGCCTCTACCAGAACTGGAGGCAGCAGCTGAAGGGAACTAGCAGGAGAGCTGACCAGCTGCCTGGCAAGCCTCCCCTCAACCCCCAAAGAGAGCAAGTGCCCATCACCCACTCTGTAGCCCTAAGAAACCAGCAGGTGGTCTCAAGAACAACTTAGTGAGTTCCCCAAACCCCCAGGGCAGCAACCACCTGGCCCTGAAGGGAACCAGCAGGAGAATTGAACAGAGACATGGCAAGCTCCCCCAGGCCCACAGAGGTTGCAAGCACCTAATGCCCTTCCCAGGCCCTAAAGGAAGCCAGCATGAGGGTTGAACTGAGGCTTGGTGAGATCCCCTCCACAATCCCCAGTATATATTCTAGTCAATGAACCCCAGGACAAGACATAGAAAATATCTACACTGCAAAGGACAAAATAGGGAAACAACACAAACCCCACTATACTTAGAGAATGATGATGGTAGTTCTGCAGACCCAACAAGAGATGACCACTCATATAGTTTCTCTGATAAAGAATTTAGAGAAGAAATCTGGAGGATGCTCAAAGAACTGAAAGAAATCATGAAAAGAACTGAACAAAACACAACTAAGACTCAAGAAAATATGACAGTAGAAATGAGATAACTTCAAATTGAAATAACAGGATGGAAAAACTTGGTAGGCTAGCTGAAAACCTCCCTGGAAAGATACTTTAAAAGAACAACAGCAGCTGAGGACAGATGCAGTGAATGGAAAGATGAGATGAATAACAACTTCCATAACTTATGAAAGTTGGAAAAGAGTCTTAAAACAAATGAGCAAACAATAGAAAAATCTTCAAAGAATGTGAACAGACAAAGCTAGATGTCTTTGATAAACTCAACAGAAACAACACATAATCATTGAAGTCCCCGAGACTCAGGAAGAAAATCCTAATGAAGAATCAATAGTCAAAAACATTAATGCAGAGAAACCCCCAGAGTTAAGGAGTGCTTGCAACCAAATCTTGCATACTCTTTGAGTACCAGCTAAAAGAGACACCTGAAGATATATCATAGACACATTGATGAATACCATGCAAAATATTAAAGGCAGCAAGATCAAAAAAGGAAAATACATACAAAGGAGCATCCATAAAATACACAGCAGATTTGTTTCAAGCAATTTTCAAGGTCCAAAGGCAGTCGTGGGATATAGGAACAAAACACCATGAAATGAATGCTTAACCTCGAATACTGCACCCAGTCAGACTTAATTCTGATTGGAAGGAAGGACACACAGCTTCACACCAGCACAAATTTTACAGACTCAAAACTATCCTATAAAACCATGAAATGTCTGCTTTAAAACAAGACAGACCCAAAAGACACACCAAACTCCTACAAAAAGATGAAATTAAATTCCATGACAATTACATCTCAGCTTCAATTATCTCTCAACAATGGAATAAATGTACCTAAGACACAGAGGGCAAAAAGTATAAAAAGCTGAATCCAATGTGTTGCTTTCTCTAAGAAACACACCTAAATAGACAGAACAAATACCATATTTTCCAGTGTATAAGATGACTGGGCGTATAAGAGAACCCCTACTTTTCCTGTTAAAATATATTCGCATATAAGATGACCCCTGACTTTTAAGTTTTTTGTTAAAAAGTAGTCTTAAATGCTGGAAAATATGGTATAGACTCAAAGTCAAGGTTTGGAGAACAATCATTCGAGCAAAGGACACCCTTAAAAAGGCTTGGGTGGCAATACTAAAATCAGATGACACAGACTTTACACTTAAAAGAGTTATAAGAAACAGAGATGGACATTTCTTAATAAGCAGGAGATTACAGCAGGAATAAATCATACTCGTAAACATCTAGGCACTTAATGGGGGACCAGCAAAATACTTAAAACAATTGCTGACAATTTTGAAGGAAGACATAATAGCAACACAATAATAGTCGGAGACTTCAACACTGACCTGCCACCCCTCAAAAAATCAGCAAGGCTAAATCCTATCAAGAATGTATGTCTCTGAAGGGTGAAACAGAAGAGAATGATTTAGTAAATATAGTGTTCTTCAACCCCAGAATACTGGATACACATTTTTCTCCAATGCACAAGGGTCATTCTCCAATATAGACCACATGCTGGCCCATAAAACCTGCCTCATAAAATCAAGAGGATAGAAATTATATCAACTACTTTTTCAGATTATAATGCACTGAAATTGGAAGTGAACAAACTCAGAAGAAAAACATTAACACCTAGAAATTAAACAGCTTACTATGGAACAACCAATAGGTCAAAGGTGAAATCAAAGAGAATACCAAAGATTTCTGGAAACAAACAAGAATAAAGACACAAAATATGAGAAATTGTGGGATACAGAAAAAGTGGTAATAAGAGGAAAATTTATAGTATTGCACACACTAATCAGGAAGGATTAAGGGGCCTACAAAAATAAGTTGATAGCATAGCTTATAAAATTGAAAATGAATTAGAAAATGAAACCAAAAATAGGTATTTAGAAATAAATAATAAACATAGCTTATTATAATACATTAATTTCCATTTCCATGCAAGTGGTAGAAAAAATCTTCTTTAGGGGCCCGAGAGAGAACATGAAGGTAAAGCATTTGCTTTGCATGCAGAAGGTCATTGGTTCAAATCCCGGCATCCCATGTGGTCCCCCGAGCGATTTCTGAGCATGGAGCCAGGAGTAACTTCTGACTGCGACTGGTGTGGCTCAAAAACAAAACCAAAAAAGAAAAGGAAAAGTTAAGAAAGAAGAAAAAGAATAAAAGAGTACAGCAAAAAGAAAATTTGTGAAAATTATTGTATCTTGCAATGAGATCCTCTAATTCTTAACTGATTAATAATGAGGGTTTAGAAGGATAGTACAGCAGGGATGGTGCTCGTATAGCATGCAGCCAACTTAACTTGGGTCCCTAGCACCATAAATTGTCCTCAGAGACCAACCAAATATGCTTACTGAGAAAACAGTCAGGAGTATGCCCTAAGTACTATTAATCAGAAAATAGATTTTACTGAGCTGATAGGTCCTTGAGAATTGTTTGCAAGATTTGCATGCAACACCCGGAAGGTTAAGAAGTTAGTTTATTGTACAGTTCAATTAGATGAATCTGGATTTTCCCCCAGTATCTGGGCTTCTCCTTTCATCCATGTGTAATGTCACTCATTCTATTTCATGATGCTCATCACCTTCTGCTTACCCCCAGCGTATGAGGGCCTGGTCTTGTTTCTATACCAGTCCCTATTTGGTATATGCTTTCCTCACTTGTGACCACACCACAAAACATGTGAGTAAGGCTCCTGTGCTCAGTACCTGACACTAGGCCTTTCTCCAACTTTACCCAGTAGTCCAAACGTTCTTAGTAACAGCATTTTGTTCAAGCTCTGCTTTAATGTGCCACCTGTGTGGGCTGATGAGCCCTGCCAATATTCAGTCATTTGTCCAGGCATGCAAGTCCTAGATGATCCTGCAGGCCATCCTGGTGTAGGTGAGTATTTGAAGAGAGAGTCTGGCTGGAAGCTTCCTTTAAGATTCAATTATCTTCCACCCCAGGCATCCTATTTTTTATTTTGATTGGATACATTTTCAATGGGGAGATTTAAACTGACCAACTAAATTAATCTGGTTCCCCACCCTTCCACTCCTACTATAGCTGCACTGGCTGTGAAAATTCTCCCCAAAAATTAATAATGATAATTATTTTATAATAAAAATACCTAAAATTGGGGCTGTAGGGTTGGCGTGGAGCAGTAAGACATCTGCCTTGCCAGCGTTAGCCTAGGATGGACAGTGGTTCTATCCCCTGGTTTCCCATATGGTCCCCTAAGCCAGGAGCAATTTCTGGGCACATAGCCAGACCCCTGAGAGTCACTAGGTGTGGCCCCCCAAAAATTTTTAAAATTACATAACTTAAACTATCTAGTTCCACCTCTCAAATAGAGGGGGAAATAATGGAGAGTACCAAGACCACACAGTTGTATGATCACTATGCAGTAAGCTAGACACAGAGGAGACCACTTATACTAGTAGCCCAGAGGGTGAAAGTGGGGGATATGGGATGCAAGATGGGAACGGGAGTGGAGGGAGGACAACTTTGGGTAACAGGAGTGCCCCTGATTTAATGTTAATATGTACCTAAAATATTACTGTGAAAGATATGTAAATCACTTTGGTCAAAATAAAAATTATAATAAAAAATTAGTTTCTTAGTGGCAAGAGGAGAATTCAATAAACTGAATGCATGCTGTGCAAGTACGAATCCTGGGTTTCTCATCCAGAACCTCATGGTCCCAAAGTAATGCCAAGAACAAACCCTGATATAGAGCCAGAAGTATTTGTAAGAACCCAGGGTTGGACTCTAAACCAAAACAACTAATTTCTTAATAAACAAGATATTATATTTAATGAAAAATAAAGTTTTAAACAAAAATAAACTTCTAAGTTGTCTTTAATTATCATTTTCCCTTGCTTCTCTTAATTATTTTTAAAATTATGTTTTACTGGAAAGTGAATTAACCTTTTTATTATTTTAAGTAATTAGAGATCCAACATTTTAGCTATCACAAAAAAGTTCTAGCATTACACCTTCTCTTTCTTTTTACTGAAACCCCTTAAATTCTAACTACAGCTGTCCACTCTACCTCCCATTATTCTCAATAATCCTGACTAACCGACTTTGAAAGCATATTGCTTTAGCACATTAACTTTTGCAGAGGTACCTTTATTTTCACACCTGACATCCCTACCCTTCAATTTTATATCCACTCTAACTAACAATTTTCTAGGTAATAAATTATACATGACATCTGTCTTGTTCTATTTTAAAATTCCTGTAGTCTCTTGAAAGTCCTTTTAATGTCCTCATCCTCAAGACCAGTGCTACTCTGTTATTTCCTTTACATGATAATGTTTTGGTTATTTTTTAGTTAATCTTGTCCTTCATAGTCTATTCCACTATCTTCTGAGCATTGCTTTCCTGTTGTTTTATTTTTGTTTAATTACTTCTTGGATTTCTTAAATTTGTTTTATGGGCTCAGAGAGATAGTATAGGGAGATAAGGTACTTGCATTGCACAGGGCCCACTTAGGTTCAACCCCTGGCAGTGTATATGGCACCCCCTTTCCTCAGGCATTGCCAGAAGTTATCCCTGAGTCAGAGTAAGCCCTGAGAACTGCCAGATGTTGTTCAAAAAACAAAATAATAATAATAACAATAATATTTCTAACTATGAAGATAGAGACCAGAAGGTTAAAATACTGTTTTAAATTATCTTTTCAGAGGATGGCAGGGGGGCAGGAGGCCCACACCCAGTGATATTTGGGGTTTATTTTTGGCTATCAACTTCTTTTATCTTATTTGTGTTGGGGCCACACCCTAGCATTGCCCAGGGGTTACTCCTGGCTCTGCAATTAGTAATAATTCTTGGCCTTACTCAGGGAACAAAGTGGGGTCATTTGGTAAGGTGTAAAGGAAGCACTCTGGCTCAACACCTTTTAATAATATCTCTAAATCCTCTTAGGTTTACCTTCCTCCAGGAAGTTTGCTCACTTGTTTTTGCTACGTGAATGGTGAGCTGGTTGACTAACTTCACCCACACTGTGAGCCCTGACCTTCCTTTTCCTCAGGCCTACCCAGGCCATCTCTCCCTTCCACCTCTGGGCTTCCTTCTATGTTTAAACGAATTTAAGAAATAGTTTTCAGTATAGCAGGTAGGGAGCTTGTCTCGAATAGATCTTAACTGCGTTTAATTCCTGGCAACCACAAGGCCCCCAAACCCCTATCAGGAGTGATCTCTGAGTTC
This sequence comes from Suncus etruscus, assembly GCF_024139225.1. Lineage (NCBI taxonomy): Eukaryota > Metazoa > Chordata > Mammalia > Eulipotyphla > Soricidae > Suncus > Suncus etruscus. Next base: position 99,226,749 of record NC_064848.1, on the reverse strand, counting down.
AGAGTCAGGAGTCAGCCCAGAGCACCACCAAATATAGCCCAAAATCTAAATAAATAAATAAAATAATAGCAAAAAGAACAAAAATATTTTTTGAGCTTTCTTTGGAGAGGAGTCATTTTTCCTCCAATACAGTGCTATGCAATTTTAAAATAAAGAATATACTAGGAAAAGAACAAAAAATTGAAAACTATTAGATTAAATGGTGGAATTACATAAAAGTTTAAAATACTTTCTATTTTGTACTCATCTTCTTACACAGATCACACTGTGCATGAAGCCAGCACTACTCAAGTGCTCTTCTTCGTGTTTATCTGGCATAACCCAGAAATCCAGATGGAGATGAAGACTTGATGGGATTGCTTTCAACCATAGGGAATTTTATTTTGAGATCAGTAACATTCTGCAACAGACATATACCTTCTCCAGAAGTATCATGAGATTAAGCAACAACCCTTGTATTTATGGCTAATAAAGTACTCACCCTCCTTTGCTCACCCCATACCTTTTACTTCCACCTTGAGGATGAGGCACCCTCAAACTTAAGTTTTGTCTCAAACATATTTCCCTTCAAGTCAAGGAAACAAACCACCACATGGTCTTTGCACTTAATTGAAACCACTGGGAAATAAATGTTCACTATTAGATGTCCACTTAGAACATTTAAGATTCTATTTTTCCTCCTATAATATTGCACAAGACTTCTGCTTCTATTTCTTTCTCTTGTTCTACCTAGTCTGTTCACTGCAGCTGTGATAAATTTTTCCACCCAACCTATGATAGATCCCCTCAAGACCAGGAACCATATTTTCTTTGTCCTAACATAATCATTTATTATAAATGAGCCACAAAATTGACCAATATGGTAAATAAAGTATGTATCATAATCTTACAGGTGGGAGAACTGAGAAATAAAATGATCTTTTTAAGTGATCTTTTTTCATGAACAGTAAATAACTTAGTGACAGAAATGAACAAAATTCAGTTATACTGCTTTATTTCTTCTACTTTCTGGGAAGAGCTGACAAATTTTCCCAGTCAAGATGGTCAACTACAATAAATCCTTTAAGTCCCCTGGCTAATATTTTAACAGATAAACTGCAGTAAAATGGAACATGAAAGTAAGAATGTCAGTAACTTGCCAAACAATAGTCATGATTTTTTTTTCTTAGAAAATGTATTACTTTGGGGCCAGAGCCATGGAGCAGCAGGTAAGGTATTTGCCTTACCAATCTAAACTTGGTATTCTACAATCTACCAGGTTTTAAAATGATTTTGTAAGAATACAAACACACATATTTCAGTCATAGACATCCAAAACCCTCAGATCAAAGAAAACAAGCTGCTTTTTAAAAAAATAGTGTAAATTTTGTTTAATTTGTTTTAAATTCACACCCAGGGATTGTCAGGGCTTACTCCTGGCTCTGCACTGAGGAAGTACTCTGGGTAGGTGCTCAAAGGACCATTTGGGATATTAGTGTTAAAATCAGGGTCAGATGCATGCAAGGATAACACTTGCCTGTTGAACTATTACTCCAGTCCTACCAAACAGTGCAATTTTTAAAAACACACACATATCACCAGTCAACAATAAATATGACACATAGGTTGGATTAATTTCACAGGACAGTATAAAAATGCAAAGTAAATTCCATTCTAAATCTTCATTAGTACATGAGCATTCATTAAAATTAAATAAATTACTAAGTTTGAAGAATGAGGAATGCTATCTGTAAAAATTATCTAGCATAGACTATTCAAGTCCTCACCCAAAATCTGAGTACAAAAGTGAAACCATGGCAGCAACGTGGAGGAAACAGGGTTGATTGGAGAAATCTTGCCTGCGCCACCATGAGTCTCCTCAAGCCCAAGAGCAAGATGACGCCCAAGGAACTGCAGAAGCGGGAGGAGAAGGAGTTTAACATGGGCCGCTCTCCATGCTCACGCAGGTTCTCATCAACTGCCACAACAACAAGAAGCTCCTGGGATGCATGAAGGCCTTTGACTGACACTGCAACATGGTGAATGTGAAGGAGATGTGGACCGAAGTCCCCAAGAACGGCAAGGAGAAGAAGTCCAAACCCGTGAACAAGGACCGCTACATCTCCAAGATGTTTCTGATTGGAGACTCGGTCATTGTGGTCCTAAGGAACTCCCTCATCGTGGCAAGTAGATGCCACCCCCTTCCTGTAAACTGCCTTTGAACCGAATAATAAAACCTTGATTTTCTTTTAGTTTTTTTTTTTTAATTGAAACCATATCTATAAGCAAACAATGCTTATATGGTACAAGTTTGGGTACAAGTATATACCCAAACTGGGAACATCAATAGTCATCTAATAAGTAGATGAAAATGTCACTCTGTGAAGCCTAAAACAGAATGTACTCCATTTTGTCAACCTAAATTTAAGTTTTCATTTAAGGTTAATAAGGCTAAGTTTTTATTTAAAGACTAAGTTTCTATCCAACAATAATGACACAGACCCCAAGGACCTATAAACCACAATATACAGTCCTAGACATCTAGTCATAAAAGAACATGATAAAACATCCTAGAAAAACTCTAGCAAGAGCCAATCAACTTAAAGGTCAAGAGTTCCTGCTTCTAGCCCTGTATAACATGGCTTGTGACCCCTGGGCGGGGTTGCCTCCTAGGAAAAGTGGATTGGTCCCTGATTGATCAATTTGTAGTTTTGCTTTATTTTAATTGTATGGTCTCATCCTTCCCCTCTGTACCTTAATAACTCTTTTTATCAGCAACTGACACTTGCCAAGTTCATATATAAAATTTTAGACAGTGACTTGAAGAATCTTGAAAGTAGAATGTCAAAAAACAATGCACTTGAACCAAAGTATAACCATTACCTGAAAGAAAAAGTGCATAGTTAAATTAAGGATCCCTCCTAGTATACAATAATAGGTTCTTTGTCTAACTAACTCTGGATTAAAAATGCCACCAAGGGCACAATAAAAGCTTCATTACAAGGAACCACTTGTAAGTGGGAACAGCAGGGCAAAAAGGGAACCCATGAAATAGTCCCAGATATTGTCGATCTGTACTTGGCTACCCGCTCTTTTATCTTTATCATTTTTTTGAAGTACGATAATTTAAAAATTGTTAATTATGGGGCCGGTGTGGTGGTGCTAGAGGTAAGGTGTCTGCCTTACCAGCACTAGCCTAGGACAGACCACGGTTCGATCCCCCAGTGTCCCATATGGTTCCCCAAGCCAGGAGCGACTTCTGAGCACATAGCCAGGAGTAACTCCTGAGCATTACCGGCCCCAAACCAAAATAAAAAATAAAAAAATTGTTAATTATACTTTTTTGCAGACATAATTTCAAAATATACTCATCTTTAGAGTGGGACAGAGGACAGGGGTGTCCTCCACTAATGTACCAAGGGCTCTTCTAGTCGCAGGCCCTAATAGGTAGCTCAGTTCTCCAGACAAGATCTCGAGTTATTAATGATAGAGTGATGTACATCAAATAAGGTGCTTGCCTTGCACTTTGATAGTCTGAGTTCAATCCCTGGAACCCTATGTGGTCCCTTAAGCCCCACCAGAAGTGATCATTAATCTCGGGCTCCTGAGCAAAAGATGTGGCCAAACACCACTGCCCCACACTCTGAAAGAAATAATCTCCAGTTCTGATGCCTCTAGTCATTTGTTGTTGGGTTTTTTTTTTTCAGAAATGATTTTTTATTTTACTTTACTTGCATGAAAGTGCCCGACAGTTACATTCCTTCTTTCTTTGATTGTTTGCTTTGGTGGTTACTACTGGTTCTGCATTCAGGAATCACTCCTGTCAGGCTCAGGGGACCTAGGTTGCCAGAGATCAATCTGGGACAGGTTCCTGTAAGGCAAGCTCCTTCCCTTCTGTACTATCACTCCAGACCTCCCCCATTTTATTTATTTTTCTTGTTGTTTGTTTGGGGGCCACACTCAGCGGTGTTCATGGGTCATTTCTAGTGGTGCTTGGGACCATATGGGATGCCGGAAATCAAACCCAGGTTTGCAGCATGCAAGGCAAACACCCTATTCCCCTATTAGCTGTGCTATCTCTCTAGCCCCATATTCACTTTCTTAACCTGCTTGCTCTTCACATAGAGTAGACTCATGTGATTCCTGAGTGCCGAGCCAGAAATAAGCCTGAGTACTCCTGGGCATAGCTCAAAAGCAAACCAAAAAAATTGGTTATGGCTAAAGCTATGGTATTGTAGAAAGGGCACTTTTCACACAGAGCTGATCCACATTTTATCACTAGCACCCCTAGAAGGTCCTACAAGCACAGCCAGAAATGATCTCAGAGTACAGAGCGATGAGTAAGTCCCAAGCACTATCAGGTGTGGCCTAATCCCACCTCACCCCTGAAGGCCTTTTGGGTAGGTATAATTTGTCCACTCTGTGAGTCTTCTTGCTCACTCTCCTATATGTGTTGCTCTCGAGGATGTCTCAGTGTATGTTCATGGGACCTAGGCAGCCTTGTTGGTGACTGAGTCATCATCTTCTTTCCCAGGCGAACTCCCAAAGCTTGGGTCTGGAGTCAAAGGAAGAGACATTCAAGTGTAATAAAGTTTAACAATTTAATCTGTCTGCCAAAATGCCCCCCACACTGGCCAGCCAGGATCATCTCCTGAAGGAGATGAGCCCATTTGTTGTTTCTTTACTACGTTTTTTTAAATTTCATATATAGGAGAGATTTTGTGTATGTGCGTGTATATGGAAGTGGTGACATGCACACATGTAGATGAATATAGCTAACCTATGGTAAGTTAATCAAAATATTTTTTCAAAAACTACTTATCTTTCTTTTTTAACAGATATGTACATTTTAAATTAATATTATGGATTATATGCTAATACATTTTAAATTTCATATGAAAATGTTTTAATACAATTTATAATATAGAAATCTCACAAATATACAGTTTAGTAAAAGTAAAGATAGATTTTTTTTTTTTTTTTTTTTTTTTTTTTTTTTTTTTGGTTTTTGGGCCACACCCGGTAACGCTCAGGGGTTACTCCTGGCTATGTGCTCAGAAGTTGCTCCTGGCTTGGGGGACCATATGGGACACCGGGGGATCGAACCGCGGTCCGTCCAAGGCAGCGCTGGCAAGGCAGGCACCTTACCTTTAGCGCCACCGCCCGGCCCAAAGATAGATTTTTTATTTCAAGAAAAATGCAAATAGAATTATAAAAGTATAAAAGGGTTCTTTATTCTAAAAACGAAGTATTGGATTTAAGCTAGAAAATATTATATTTAGATATTACTTAAGTATCTGCATGAATAAGTAAAATATTTTAATAAAACTCTATAGAGTAAAAGAAATAACCTAAATATACATAGAGCATTGAATATAAATTAAATGCTAATTCATTATTGAAAAAGTATGCTTTCTACCAGATTAAGAAAGGTCTATTTCTAGCTTGCTGACTTTTTTTTTATATCTTTTCAATAATGAATAAACTTTTCATTTATATTGAATATTTTATGGCTGCCAGTTTTTAAAATGGGTTGGTCTTTCTGGATCTAATCACTTTGGTTTGTTCTTTTTTTCTTTTTATAATATACATTCTTTAAGCACCATGATTACAAAATAATTATAGTTGGGTTTCAGTCATAAACAGAGCACCCCCTTTCACCAGTGCAACATTCCCACCACCAATGCCCCCTCCCCCTTCCCATCCTTGCCTGTATTCAAGACAGACATTTTACTACAGTTAATTATTTTTAAAATTTAGTAAGCTGTTTATTTTCTTTCTTGAAGAGTAAGTGTTCAAAAAATATAGTAGTAATCATGTGAGAGTGGCAATCGCCATTGTTTGCATAGACCCAGAAAAATATGGGGGAAATGGGGAAAAAAAAAAAACCTTGTCCTAAATACAAGGAAACCTCACCCTTGAAGTTTTCTGGCATAAGACCAACTCTGGGCTCCAGGCATACCAAGCTGCCCAACCCCTGAGTCATTCTCTGTGGTCCCGGTAAAACTTTTTCGAACATTAGCTGTTGTTGGTGTCAGGTTCCTGTAATTAAAGATTCTGGTTTCTGTGCATTTCCTTCATCGAAGTCAGGCTAATGTAGAACATCCTATAGTTTCACCTCACCATTGTATCCGGAGACACCTGTCCTTTAAGCAGGTTATTGCTGTTGCTAAGTCGTCTGGGTGTTAAAAGAGCACTATTTGGAGTAAGCCAATGCCAGAGCAGCAGTAGGGTCTTCCCTAGTAGAGGTTTGCTTCCTGGTAATGTTATAGACAATTGTGGTTGTTTCCATAGATGATATCCATGGTACAGGGGTATTTGGACAATCCCCATGCTTCTGAAGTCTGAGCCAAGCCATTATGCCAATGTTCAGGGTATAAGGCTTAACTGCATTACAAAATTTGTGTTCCTATCTCTATTAGATAAGAACTTGTTTGCATATGTAATAGTTTTCCATTTTAATGTGCCTATGCAAAAAAGGAACAATGCCACAAGGTATTATTGGTGCATCTGGGGGCCAAGGGAACAAGTCCAACATTCCCCATAACTTGGTTCTAACATGAATTCTAAACAGAGAGACTCTTCTACCAGAATTCCTTATTGAACAGATCCCAAAGGGGAAAAATACAGTGGGCAAAGTTGTCACTATATAAGACAATACTCATTTAAAAAAATTTATGGGTCACACATGGTGGCACTCAGGGGTTACTTCTGCCTCTATGCTCAGAAATCTCTCCTGGCAGGCTCCAGGGACCATATGGGACACCAGGATTCAAACCTCTGTCCTTCTGAATGCAAGGCAAATGCCCTACCTTCATGCTATCTCTCCGGCCCCTATAAAAATATATTCAAAAAGAGTTATAGATGTTAAGGGAATACATCTAAGATATACAAAGGAGATACACATGTCCCTTTTATGTCTTTAGAGATAGTTGGGGGGAGGGTGTTGAATTTGAAATACCACTTTGGTTTGTGATTTGGCCATCTGGAGTCTGCAAAATGACTCCCAGAAGTCCCATATTAGGAAATATCTTTGAGTGGGGGCTTCTCAAAAACCAAGTATAGATATACAGTGAAGGAAGGTGGAGGATAGGAGGCTGCTGAGAATAAATTAATAGGAACAGAGTATTTGTTTCTTTTCAGGCCAAGAGTCTAGTTTTTCACATTGGGAGCTTGTTGGCAGCTGGCTTGAGTGAGGATAAAGATCTGCTTCAAGAGGAGCCAAGAACTGAAGGTAAAAATGGTTACATGTGGTTAAATAGGCTATGGGGGTGAGAGTAAAGGACTAGAAATGAGCCTGTAAGGTGATGAGCCAATGGGAAAGGAAGGTATACAACATAGATATTCTGTATATTGTAAACATAGATCAAACCCTAAGATATCCTATTAAACTATCTATACTTTATGTGCAGGGGCTAATACCCCCACGAGGTTTGAGAATAGACACTTGTGGGAAGGAAAATTGCCAGCACGGCCTGGAGCCTTGCTATTCCCCATGCTGGTGAAGGCTTCCAATCCAAGAGAGGAAATTATTCCTTAATTGTGCTGGAAGCCGAAAGTTTACCAGCCTGCTCCCCACCTCACCCCCTTCATGTGCAGGGTGGGGATTGGGGAAAGCCTGGAGTACCCTTTAAACTCCTCACAGACACCCACCTCGCTGGCCACCTGGGCAGGGGCCCAGGGATAGCTCTGGAGTCCGGGAGGAAGGAGCGGGAAGGCTGTTGGGGGGAGGTCGAGACCTGCAGTCTCCCCTAAGCTTGGCAAAAGGGCCTTCGATCTGAATCCTTGCTATTCTCCATGCTGGTGATTGCTTCTAATTCCTTGGTCTGTTTTTATATCCTGTTCTTTGTTTTATTCCTCATTCATCTCTCCACATTGACTTTTCTTTGCTTCTGGCTTTCTAATTACCATCCACCAGTCTTTTTCATGTTTTTTGTAGGCAAAAATTTCTGATTTCATAGTGAATAGGCACCCATGCCTCCCTGCTGGTGACCTTGCACGTTCTTGCATGTTCAGATTACCACTCATTCTCTGTCCAGTCAGGGCTTTCTTGGGAACAGGGCAACAGACACATAACAAAACCAGTGCAGTAGTGACAATGGAGGGGTGAAAGATACACCTTAATAACTATATAACAATATATATATATAACTATATAACAATGTCACATGCCAATTTAAAATGATATTAAAGTTAAAAATTCGCTATGAAGGGGCCGGCGAGGTGGCACTAGAGGTAAGATGTCTGCCTTGCAAGTGCTAGCCAAGGAAAGATCACGACCGCGGTTCGATTCCCCCAGCATCCCATATGGTGCCCCCAAGCCAGGGGCAACTTCTGAGCGCTTAACCAGGAGTAACCCCTGAGCATCAAACGGGTGTGGTCCGAAAAACCAAAAAAAAAAATTTGCTATGAAAACACCAGCAACAATCTTCAGAATTATAGCAAACCATTCAAATCTGCACCATCCAATAATGTTGCTACCAGTCACAGTGCTAAAACATGGTTAGCACAACTGAGAAATTAAATATTTTATTTTTTCTACTTTAAAATTATATTGGGCAGATAAACAGTACAGCAGGGAAGATGCTTGCCTCAGACACAGCTGACTACTGACCTGACTCTTACGTGCCTCACCATTTATGACTAGTCCAAACCTCACTAGGAATGATCCCTGAGCATGGTTGGATATATACCCAAAACTAAAATTAATGAATAATTAAATTATATTTACAGGCCAGAGAAGTAGTACAGAGGTTAAGGCACTTGCCTTGCAAGTAGCTGATACCAGAGCACTGTCTGTGGAAATCTAGCACTGCCAAGAGTGGTTCCTGAGGTAAGTGATCCCATGAGTAAGTCTTGAGCACAGGTGAATGTGCCCTAAATCAAATATAGAAAAAAATTATCTCTAACTTGGGCATTTAATTTTAAATTTAAATCTTTTCTTGATATAATTATTAGGACACATTTAAATCTTTTCAAAACAACTTGATTATTTGAATTAATTTTAACTATATTTTCTATGAAGTGTAAAACTGTATTAGTGCTTTTCTTGCGAAAAATTAATGTTTACATAAGTTTTGCTGTTTTTAGCTACCTGCAGATAGAATCAAAGACAAATAATGAGTTTTTTATGTACTTAAGCACATCATGCTTAAGAAGACTTAGAAACAATTAAAATTCTGACAGTGCTGAAGAGATAGCTCAACAGGCTGTGTACATGCTTTTCATGCTGGATGCCCAGGTTCTATCTACAAACACCATCAGTGACTCCTTTACACAGGAATATCCCCTGAACACAACTCAATAGGCACAAACACACCAAAAAAATTAAAGACTGCATATAAAATTCCCCTAATGGTAAGAGAAAGAGAATACAGTAGGTAAGTTGTTTGCTTTGCATACTGCCAACTCTTCAAGCCTCCACACCACCTAGAGTCTCCTGAACCTTAGAGGAGTATTCCCTGAACATAGTCTGTGCTCCAAAAACTCAAACAACCCCCAAAAATTCCAGAAAAATTCTAAGAGTACAAAAAAAAAATCTTCAAAGAAAAAAGAAAAGAAAAGAAAAAAAATGTTCAGAAAGAACCTATATATCTTTTTTTTGGTTTGGTTTGGTTTTTATTTGGGGTCATACCATTGGTGCTCAGGGATTACTACTGGCTCTGCACTCAGGAAGCACTCCTGGAAAACTGAGAGGACCATATGGAATAACAGGAATTGAACCCAGGTTGGTTGCATGTAAGGCAGTGCCTTACCCACTGTAATCTCTCTACAGCATAGAAACTATATATCTTTGAATCTTAGACTGAATATCAAAATATCAAATACTCACCAGGGCTTTTCAAAACTCTTAATAGTAGGTCTCATAATCATATTGGATATCAGTTGAAAAAGTAGCCAGCCAAGTCATAATGATATAGCAGTCAACCACATCATTACACAGAATATTATAATACATTACAAGGATGTTGATAGGGATATTAGTTTATAATGGGTGAATAACTACCCACTATAGATTAAAGACTGCACATTCAGGCTAAACATGAGAGAAAGAAGATGGATAAAAGTTGGATACATTTTTGTACTGGTTTTTAAATAAAAATATTTTTAGAGATTTTTCTTTTAAACATTTGTCAAAACTGTTTGAATATATGTATGATAATACAAGGTTCTCGAACTAACTATACATTGATAACAATAGATTATAACTGCTGGAGTGTACCAAAAATAAGATAAAATTTGAAAATGTTCAGAAGGGATAACCAAACCTCATAAATGTCATCATAAATAGATGTGATTTTGAATACCCTTTGAACACAAGGAATAAGGCAATAAGCTGCTTAAACTCACTTGTTGGTTCCTGTTTAAAGTTTAGAAATAACAAGACCATTGCAACATAACCAAACCTGGAATAATGTACTTAAAAATAGGACTGGAGAAAACATTATAACTTGTAGGTATCTTGCATGCAGCTATCCTGGTTCAATCCTTGGCTCCAGACATAACCCCAAAATACCAGAAGTGATCCTGAGCACAATGCCAGAAGTAAGTCCTGAGCACATGGGGTGTGCTGCAAAACTAAAACAAAACAAACAAACAAAAATTAGCTGTTTTCATTTGAAACAGACTAAAAGACCAAAAAGAAAGGAAACATTCAATCAACAGAGTCAAATCTAAAGACAATAAACAGAGATTAGACATTTCCAGATAAGATAGTAAGAGACGGTTAGGTTGCTTCAAAGTCTATTTTCAAAATAGTGTGAACAGAGTCAGCAAATAGAACTTTGTTTAAAATAGATGTACTTTAGGACACTTTGTTCATTCACCCTACAAAAACTTACTAAAGGGGCGGGCGAGGTGGCACAAACAGCAAGGCGTCTGCCTTGCTCGCCTCTCTAGCCTAGGATGGACCTCGGTTCGAACCCCCGGCGTCCCATATGGTTCCCCAAGCCAGGAGCAATTTCTGTGCGCATAGCCAGGAGTAACCCCTGAGCGTCACCATGTGTGGCCCCAAAACAATAACAAAGAACTTACTAGAGACTCATGTCATGTTATGAACTATAAAATAACTAGGCTCTAACAACCATGCCCCTCTCTGGCCCAGTGCATAGTTCATATGCCCAGGTCTGCACAGAACTAAGTCCTGCCTCACTCCCTTCCTGCCTCTAGTCCCATGGATATTTTCTCACACCTCCCCAATTTCCCCTAGTAAATAGTCCTATCATAAAGCTCATAAAACAACAGTCAGTTGGATCATGGAGATGTGGTACTATATACAATGGAATACAACGTACTTTAAGGAATGATGAAATCATGCAATTTGCTGCAACATGGGTGGAACTGGAAGAGATTATTAAAGTACCGTATTTTACGGCATATAAGAAAACCAGGCGTATAAGACAACCCCCTAATTTTGCAGTTAAAACATAGGTTTAGGCCTATATTCACTGTATCAGACAGAACGTTCCTGTGCTGCAACTGTATGTACCACAGTGAGCCAATCACAACAAGCAAAGGTTCAAAGGTTATACTTTAATAGACTTCCTCTCTGACTCTGGCCAATCTGAGCAGGCATTTTACAATGTAGATTAGGGTCCAGAACATTGTCTAATTTGCATGCATAAAAAGTCTGCTTGGATTGGCTGAGTTAGAGAGGTGGTCCGAGCAGCCTTGCAGTGATTGGTGCAGGATCGAGTTGGAAAATTTGTTTTGTGGCAATATTCAGACAATTTTTGTTTTGCGGCATATTGAAACATTTTTCGGGATATACTCGGGGTATAAGATGACACCCAATTTTCGGTTGACTTTTTTTTGTTTCAAAAGTCGTCTTATATGCCGGAAAATACGGTAAGCCAGAAGAAGGATAATACAGAATGATATCACTTATATGTGGTATTTAGAAGAAATGCAGTGATTTAAATGGGAGTTTTCTTTAACACCCTTAAAAATAGAAGATAGGGTCCCTTCCCAGGACCCTCAGAGGAGGGGAGGGCACTGGTTCTGTTCTCTGCCTTCCCCCCCCCCTACTCCTATATCATGCACCATAGGGAACTTTTACCTCAAAATCTTTCTAAGCTAAGTGTAAATAGAAATTTTACTCCCTTTGTACAGTGTTCTGAGAACCGCAAATAAAGGATAGTGTGTTCCTGCAAAAAAAAAGAAAAAAAAAAAGAAAAAGAAAATAGCAATACTATTGGTTCCATAGTATAACAAAAAGAAGAAAAGAAATAGAGTGGAGAATGAGAAAACAAATATGAAAGGATGGGGGCCAGTACCAACTGATCTCAGGTGCTTTGGTGGTGTTAAAAAGGACAGAGCTAAATATTCAAGCTAAAGGTAACAACTATGAAATCAAGAGAGCCTAACTTTAAGAATCTAAATTTAAAATGGACCTGTAATACTGACAGGTTGGGAGGCAAGGGGAGAGTGGTATGGGATACACTCTGGGCACAAAGATGGAGGGAGCTCCACACTGGTGGTGGGATTGGTCCTGATTCATTGTATGTCTAAAATCAAACTATGATGAATATTTTAAATCACAATTATTTCAATAATGAAATGAAAATATAAAATTAAATATATATATAATATATAATGAAATGAAAATATAAAAGCTCAAAATCTAGCTCTGAACTTATCAGTCACACCATATAAACTTGGCAGGGACTTGTCTCAGTACTGGCCACAAAACTTCCCACCTAGCTCCAATAGTGCTGGTCCTGCAGGTAGATTCTGGATTACTCATTTCAGTGGTCATGACTACACTTTAGTCCATGGGTCCAATTTCCTACCTGATATAGCTCCAAGCTAGCCTCCATTATAGCTGGCCAAGCCATAAAATCCTCAGTTATGGCTGCCAGCAATAAGTTGAGTCATAAATACTAGCCAGATAATGAGAATTGGAGCACCAGACCTCTGTTCAGAACACCTGGTTTTTGGAGCTCCAATCTTAGCATCATTAGGGGGGAAATCCAGTCATTTGAACATGTTACTTGAGAAAACTCCTCAAGTAAATCAGAATTTCCTGATGCCACAAGATTATGTCAGAGCAACAATTTTCTAGAAACACAAAAAAACTGAAAAAAAAATTTGGAAGACAGATTCAATAAACCCAAAGATAAGAAATATTAAAGAATACAGTAAAAGGACTCACCCAGGAGAATCAAAAATGATAGTCAAATCAATAACCTCAAAACACAAATTATTACTTATAAAGATGAGGTAGAAAAAAGAGGTTGTTAAAGAATAAAGGAAATATTTAAGATATCTAATAAACAATAATAAGGGAAACGTCTCTAAAATACAAGAAATCAAGAGGAGAGGAAAGAGAGAAATGAAAGGAAGAATGGTAGAAGAGATCATTGCTGGGAACCTCACAAGTCTGAGGAGTGACACTTATTTCTACCATAGGAGAACAAAAGGTGCCAAACAAAATAAATTCCAACAGAATAACACTAATGGACATAGTAGCATTGATCTGAGAGTCTATATTTATTGTTATACCACCTTTATTTTCTTTTTTATTGAATCACACCCAGCAGTGCTCAGGAGTTATTCCTGGTTCAGAGATCACTTCTGATGAGACTTGCCGGACCATATGGGATGCAAGAGATTTAACCCAGGTCAGCTGCACACAAGGCAAATTCCCTACCTACTGTACTGTCATTTCAGCTCTCCTTTCTCATTTTTTATTACTATAATTTTTGTTTTGGGGGCTACACAAAACAGCACTCAAACGTTACTCTTGGCTCAGGGAACATTCCTGGCTGTTATCAGGAGGCAATAAGGGATGCCAGGAATGGAACCTGGGTTGGCTGTATTCAAGGCAAAAAATGTCCTACCACTGTGATATCGCTCAGGCCCCTTACTATAACTTTATATTAAATTTAAAGTCACGAAATTCAATACCTCCCATATTTTTTCTGATAATTGCTTCAGTTATTTGGGGAGTTTTGTGATCCCATACAAATTTTAACAGAGTTTGTTCTGTCTTTAAAGTGTGTTATCAGAATTTTGATGAGAATTGCACTTAATCTGTATTACTTTTTGGATAGAATAGTGATTTTTGATTATGTTAATTCTTCAAATCCATGAACATGAAATATGTTCCCATTTTCTATTATTTTCTTCTATTTTTCTGATAGTATAATTTCTAGTGTATTATCTGCATTTAGAAATGCAACAGATTTCTGTGTACTGCTTGTGTAGCCTGCTAATTTGCATTATTGTTTAATAGTTTCTGAGTATGTTTTTAGCGTTTTTTTAAATTTTCTAAATGTAATATCATCTATAAATAGTGGTGATTTAACTTAATTCTTTCCAATGTGAGTTCATTTACTTATTTCATTTTATTTTCCAGATTTCTAAAGTTGTGAAAACTTTAAAAACTATATAGAATAATAGTGGAAAAATAAATATTTTTGCTTTGCACCTTATCTAAGAGAAACTAAGACGACTCAGTTTTTCACTACTTAGTATGACATTGGCAGTGGGTTTCTTATTTAAAAAAAGAAACAAAAGAAAGAAAGAGTGTATTACTATCTTTTTATTTATTTATTTTTTGGTTTTTCAGCCACACCTGTTTGATGGTCAGGGGTTACTCCTGGCTAAGCACTCAGAAATTGCCCCTGGCTTGGGGGGACCATATGGGACGCCAGGGGATCAAACCGCGGTCCTTCCTTGGCTAGCACTTGCAAGGCAGACACTTTACCTCTAGCGCCACCTCGCCATCCCCGTATTACTATCTTTTATTTATTTATTTATTTTGGCTTTTTGGGCCACACCCAGTGATACTCAGGGATTACTCCTGGCTATGCGCTCAGAAATCGCTCCTGGCTTGGGGGACCCATATGAAACGCTGGGGGATGGAACCTCAGTCCATCCTAGGCTAGCGCTGGCAAGGCAGACACCTTACCACTCCATTCCACCGCTCCGGCCCCGAGTGTTACTATCTTGAAATACAAGTCTTCTGTTCCTTTTTTTTTTTTTTTTTTTTGAGACTTTTTTTGTCATGAAGACTGAATCTTGTCAAAAGATTTTTCTGCATCTATTGCTTATCTTTCCATTTGTTTATATGGTATATTAATTTAATGGACTTGAATATATTGAATCAACTCTTACAACTCTGGAATGAACCTCTCTTCACTATGGTGCATGATCTTTTGATTAAAAAATTGTTCAAAGTGGAAGCAAAAGAAATTTTGTAGTGAGAAAGTCACTTGCCTTGCAAGTGACCTACCTAGGTATTCTATCCCAAGCACCACATACATTTCCCTAAACACCAGAAGAAATAATACTAAGAATAAAGTCACGTCTTTGCTGGTGATCTGCCAGCTGTGACCCCATTGGTTTCTATTGTACCCTCCTGAGCACCCTCAATGTGTATTTCTAGGGGTAGTGGGACAGTGGGCTCAGACTTTGGGAGTTTGTTTTTTTGCTGGATGAGAGCTCCAATTTTCTTTCTGTAAAGGTTTTTTTTTAGCTGCAAACCACTTTATTCTGCTGTTTCTAATTCAAAATGTAAAAGCGAGAGAGAGAGAGAGAGAGAGAGAGAGAGAGAGAGAGAGAGAAAACTTCTATGGGAAAAAAAAAGACAAAGCCGGGGAATAAGGGAATAAGCCATGAACAACAATGACAACAACAAAAATAAACCAAGTGCTTGGCAAGGAAGGACCATGGTTTGATCCTCTGGCATCCCATATGGTCCCCCCAAGCCAGGGGTGATTTCTGAGCGCTTAGCCAGGAGTAACCCCTGAGCATCAAATGGGTGTGGCACCAAAAAAAAAACAAACAAATAAATCAATAAATAAAATAAAAATAAAAATAAAAAAACCAAGTGCTTGGAAAACTGAATCTTATTGAATACATGAAATATTTGCATACATTCAAATAAAGGGCTAATAGTTAAGATATGAAGTACTCACAAAGCTCAACCACAGAAAAATGCCATTAAAAATTGGAAAGAGGAAATGAACAGATGTTTTCCCAAGAAAATATATGGAATGTCAGTAGGCATGTAAAAAATGTTCATTAATCATGCAAATCAAAACAACATTAAAATATTATATTGCCATTAGTGATAATGGCAAATATCACAAAGATTGAAAACTGGGGCCAACTGATAATGCAATGGTAAGGACGTTTACCTTACATTAGAATGACCTGGGTTCAGTCCCCAGTATCACATATAGTCCCCTGAGCCTACCAGGAGTGACTTTTGATCATAGAGCCACGAGTAGCCCCTGAGCACCACCAGGTGATACTCCAAAACAAAACAAACTGATCATTTATTGAAAATAACTAATAAAAATTAATTTTAAACTTGTAGTTTAAAAGCTAAGCATTTCAATTAGAATGGGAAAATTGTGAGCTTATTTCACTGATATACTTGAGAAATACAATGCTATGTATAACAATATAAATAAATTGCAACTCCTGAGACTATGAGTGACTTACAAATTGAGTGAAAGAAGATAGTCAGCTAAGTACATACCATACAATATTACTCATACAAAGTATAAAAAACAGACAAAACTAATCTTGTTGAAAAATTATGGAAATTGGGTGGTTAGGAGAGAAACAAGTGAGAGGAGGATGCAGAGAGTACCAGTATGGTCTGCTAGGAATGTCTGTCTCTTTACTTGGGAGCTTTTTTGACAGATATCATCACTTTGAGAAAATTAACCAGTGCCTACATTTTAGATTTAATCAATATGAAGCCCTAAGATTTGTGGAGACTGTAAGTTATATGTCAACAGAGTCTATTCAAATTTTCTATATTCATTTATAGAGGAGAATCACGTTTTTATCATTTAAAAGAAAATTTGTTCTTAGAATAAAGAGCTCAATCTTCTGACTTTGGAAATTAGAAGACACTTCTGTGATTGACAGTTATTTGAAGAAAGTTCCATGAATGATCAAAAGATTTTTTTTATGCTGCAAATGCCATTTCTCCCTACCTTCTGGCTTGCCTCCTTATCAGCAATCCCTTGAAAAACATAACTTTTTTTGATCCTCGAATTTGTCAGCAATAAAGTAGAGCTAATACAGCAACATGAATTTCTCTGGGTTGTAATGAAAAGCAAATGAGCAAATTTATGTGTAAAGCACTTTGCCAACTTTCTATATACTGTCTACTGTAAGTTGTAATAATTATTTCAATGTGAGTTTTTCTCTTGCCTAAGCATAAATTGTATACTTCATTTCTGCTTGGAATGCAAATGTTATGGCAAGCTAGATAAATTGAAAGGTTTAATCATCATATAATGGGGTACACAAATGTGATAAAGATGGTTATGCTCACACAATTACTTATGTGCCTTATGTCAATTTAGTCCCAGTGCCAATCAAGGCTTTTATGTATATGTATGTGTTTTATAACTTACTTATACCCTTAAATATTACTTGACCAACCAAAACAGCCTACATAATTAATTTCTAGAATATCTAACTATTCTTATTTCACCTCTAAAAGTATAAAACTAAATATTTGTTAGTCATAAGATATTTACCCATATGCGCCGATAACGTCACGTGGTATTGTCTTTGTTTGCATAGGCACATTGAAATGGGAAAACACTATACATACAAATAAGATCTTATCTAATAGAGATTGGAACACACAAATCTTGTAGTGTAACGGGACCTTACACCCTGAACATTGACATAATGACCTGGCACATGCCTCAGAAGAATGGGCATTCTCCATTCACCCCTGAACCAGGGAAGCCATCCACAAAACATCCAAGTTTGTCTATAACACTACCTGGAAGCAATCCTCTACCAGGAAAGACCCTACCGCTGCTCTGACTTCGACCTGCTCAAAAGAGACTTCCCTTAACACTGAGAAGACTTGACAACAACGACCTGCTTACATGACAGTGCTCTCTGCATTGCCCTTTAATTGTGAGGTGCAACTAGAGGATGCTCCACATCCTGCCTTCAATGTAGGATATGCAGATTCCAGGATCTTTAATACAGAAACATGGGGCCGGGAAGGTGGCGCTAGAGGTAAGGTGTCTGCCTTGCAAGCGCTAGCATAGGACGAACCACGGTTCGATCCCCCTGTGTCCCATATGGTCCCCCCAAGCCAGGGGTGATTTCTGAGTGCATAGCCAGGAGTAACCCCTGAGCGTCAAACAGGTGTGACCCAAAAACCAAAAAAAAAAAAAATACAGAAACATGATACCAACAACAGAGACTGTGTGAAAAATAAAAGTGTGTTGGCACTACAGACAATGTCTTGAATTGGACAAACTAGCTTGCCTGGAGCCTAGAGTTGGTCTTATGCCAGGAAACTTCAGGGGTAGGGTCTCCTTGTATTTAGGCCAAGGTTTTTCCTTTCCATGTCCCTCATATTTTGGTGGGCCTATGCAAACAATAATTGCCACTCTAACACCATTTTTACTGTGCTCCTTTAACTTTAATCCTTAAGAAAAAAACCCACTTAAACTTTTTAGGTTAACTTAAACTAATATGCATGTGCATAGAAATGTAAAAAAAAACACTATGCCTTTAATGTTTAAGGAGTTAAATAAGTTTTATGGATTTAGATTGCTTTGTGTGCTGCTAAGAAATATTATAATGTATTACAACTGGAGGCTTGAGGTACAAAGTAATTATACATGGGTTCTGTTTTATTTATCTTAATGCTCTTTGGCTGAAAGTTCAAAGTTTAAGATATCAGCAAGGGGACTTCTTCTGAGAATTCTGTGGATGGGTGATTATCCTTCCACTGTAACTTTACCTTGTCCTCTTTCTTTGCATCTTTGTTCTCATAATTAAAAATAAAAAATTAAAAAATATATTTATAGCAACTGAAGCTATAGTACAGCAGGTAGGGTTGTGGCCAACTC
The DNA here is from genome assembly GCF_024139225.1 of Suncus etruscus. Classification (NCBI taxonomy): domain Eukaryota; kingdom Metazoa; phylum Chordata; class Mammalia; order Eulipotyphla; family Soricidae; genus Suncus; species Suncus etruscus. The sequence continues at coordinate 99,207,916 of NC_064848.1, read as the reverse complement.
TAATTCAATCTTTTATATTTTCTATGATCTACCACATACCACCAGAAGTGATTCCTTATTTCAGGAATGACCATTGAGCATTTCTGCATGTGGTCCAAAATCAAAAAATTTTATAGACTTTTTTTTGGGGGGGAGGTCATACTCAGCAGTGCTGAGGACTTAATCCTGGCTCTGTGCCCAGGATCAATCCAGGCAGCTTGGGGTGCCATATGAGGTTCTGGGGACTAAACCCAGCTGGGCTATAAATAAGGCAAGCACCCTACCCACTATGCTATTTTCCAGCCCCAATTTTTATATACTTTAAAAAATAATAAATATCAGAGTCATCATATTCTCTAATCTTATCTCTGCAGAAAATAGCATTTGAATTAAATTCTAACAAATACGGCTTTGACTCAAGCAGGAATTTTATCAGGAATATTTTCTACATATCATTTAATTATAACTTAATAAAGAAAATAACTAAAGCCACAATGCTTGAGTAGTCCAGAACCATCTAAATTGTAATAAAATATACATATTTATGGAATAAATTATATAATAAAATATTAACTATTATTTGCCATAGTCAAAGTCTGAGGTCTAATATTCTATCTCTATGATTAAAGTAATTTACATACTATAAAATGAAATTTATTTTTTCCTGTTTCATTCCTTTTATTATGAGCACTCAGTGATAATACTCAGGAATTAGCTATACTCTATGCCAGGAATAGCTGCTGCTTGGGGATCATATGAGATGTTGGGATTAAAAGTGGTCAGGTGCATTTAAGGCAAGCACCACAATGTTATCTCTTCAGCCCCTTTGTTATTGCTTAATTTCTATTTTAGGAGTTACAAAACTGTGTTCAAAAAGTCCAGAGGCCCCTCCCAGGATTTTTAGCCCAGTTGGCTGAATAGTTTAATCCCCATTCAGTGCTGTGGATTACCTAGGCCTCCCCCACTGACCCAGTAGTTGCATCCAGTCATCCTAGGGGAACAAATGGCGCCAGAGAAAGAACCAGGATGGGTCGCGTGCAAGCATGAACTCTTTCTCTGGCTCCCTCTGGTGTGGTTTTATTTGTTTGATTTTTTTCCCCTGTATTCCTCCATTCAATCTGGGCTGCCACAATCAGACAGGCAGAAAGCACGAGGACACTTTTTTCTTGCGTCTGTAGTGGAATCCTTGGCTATAAAATGAAATTTATTTCTAGATGAAATTGTAGTTCCTTGAGGGAATTCTATATCAATATGTATTTTGGATTTTTAAAAACAAGAATAAAGAAAATTTAACCTCATTTAGAAACGCAGAATATTATACAATAAAGACATGATTAATGAAATTATCCCAATTTAAAACAAAAAAGCAGTGACTTCAAGGAAACTAAAATAATTGGCCATTAAAGGAATGGAGAATAAAAAGCAAAAAATGAATCCACTGCCACACATTTTTTAATGAGACTGTCATCCAGAAATCACTGCTGCCGGTGCAGAGACCAATCCTGCCAGAAGATTCTGCAGAAGCCAGTTGATATAGGTGGGTTGGCCACGCTCAAGAAAGGAGGAGCCAGCAGAGCCTGGTCACGTTCTCGGCCTCACACATATCCTAGTCAATGATCTCCAGCAGAACATGCAGAAAACACCACACTACAAGCTTGGCAATAGGGAAACAACACAGGCTGTCAGCATGCATAGAGAATGAAGATGGCAGCTCTGATGACTGAAAAGTGCCAACCACTTATTTAGCCTCTCAGATAAGGAGTTTTGGGTGTGGCCCAAAAATTAAAAAAATAGTTTTCTGCACACATATATTCATTGCAGTGATATTTACAATAGCCTGAATCTGGAAACAACCTAGATGTCTGACAACAAATGAGTGGCTAAAGAAACTGTGGTACATATATACAATGAAATACTATGCAGCCCTCAGGAAAAAATGAAATCATGAAATTTTCCTACACTTGGATGAACATGGAAACTATTATGCTGAGTGAAATAAGTCAAAGGGAGAGAGATAGACACAGAATAGTCTCTTATCTGTGGATTTAAGAAAAATAAAGGAAAGTATGGTAATAATACCCAGAGACAATAGAAATGAGGGCTGGAAGGACTGCCTACACTATGTATCTTACCACAAATATTGGTGAATGCAATTAGAGAAATAACTATACCAACTATCATGTCAATGGTAGTGAGTGAGAGAAATAGAATGCCTGTCTCAAATATAGGAAGGGATTGGAAGAGGAGGTTTGGGGGCATTATTGTTGGGAAGGCTACACTGGTAAAGAGAAGCTTTCTTTTTTATTACTGAAATCCACCTACAAATTTGTTTTTAAGCATGCCCTTGAATAGAGATTTTACTTAAAAAATTAAGTGTATTGTATTTTTTGCTATATTCCAACATTTACATAAACTGTACATTTAATGCCATGGTTTCACTTTGCATTAAAAAATCAGTTTCACGGGGCCTGAGTGCACAGCCTTGCATGGCTGATCCAGGATAAACCTGAGTTCAATCCCTGGCATCCCATATGGTCCCCCAAGCCAGGAGCAATTTCTGAGTGCAGAGCCAGAAGTAACCCCTGAGCATCATGGGGTATATATATATAGCCCAAAAACCAAAAAAAGATTAGTTTCTTTGTAAGCTAGAATACTTTTTCTTTTTCAACATCTGGTTTAATAATGCTATCAAACAAATTATGGATTCTTAAAGATTGTTACATTATAAAGGGCAGAGAAGTGAATCTGGCATCAGTCAGCATGGTTCTTTCCTCTAAGTAAAGGAATAAGCACAGAAGTTGGTTTAGCAAAAGTTGTAAAAAGTCATAGTCAAAAAAATAAGTCATAGTCTTTACCAAAATTACTATATTTTACAACACTGGAAATCTGTTACAAAAGTACCTATTCAGCATTAAATTATTATAATTTTCTACCTTGTAATTTTGCTCTTATTTTATTTTCTCATTTTACAATTTGTGACATTATTGAGTACTGCCTTTCTCTCTGTTTTGATCCTCTGAACTTGCTTTTATGTATTTATTGCAGATAAAAATACATTATTAGCCAATCACACAAGTAACTATGCTGCAAGGGGTGTTGAAAGGTAAGCTTTTAAGGAAAGATAATTACCAATAATTGAAATCCATATCTTATGAACAACAAAAATTTTAAATGTTAAATTTTTTATAAATGACTTTATTTAAAGGCTATAATAGTTGTTTATAATGCATTTGTTTCTGCCACTCCATGACCGAACATCAATTCTACCACCAATATAAAATTTCCTTCACCATTGTTCTCGAATCTCCACCATTCCTAAGATTGCCCATTGGCAGGCATGAAATAATATATTATATATTTCTTGTTTACAGGTAAATGTTTATGAAATTACTTTTTATAAAGGAACAGAAAAAAGAAAATTTATGAAATCTATTGTATCTCCCAATGTGGTCACTAAGTCTTTATCAGAAAGTTTACTAAGCTATTTATTGTAGTTCATCTTTCAGTTATTTGTTTTGTTTCTAAACATTAGATGACTTCAATTCCACATAGAGGTCTGAATTTTGTGGGGGTGTTCCACTGGGAAAACAGCATTACAATATTCAGAGTTTGTGAGAGCATATGCATCCATGTGGTCCAAAAACTCAAGTTTGTCACTGTGGAGTGAATGTATATGCTTTGGGCGGTCACCAGCAGTGGACCTGAGCAACTGGTCTTCTCCAGTTCAGCCAACAAGGCCCAGAACAGCAATGCACTCAGCGAACTCAAAAGCAGGTTGCCCTGAGCACCCCCGCCCTCACCCTGCAACTGCAGGCACTGCCCTCCTGGCTGCACACGAGCACCTGCTGGCTGTCCAACATCACTTCCTGTTGCCCTTTCCGGACAACGATCATATTGCCACTGCCTGGCTGAGCCTTTGCACAGCTGCACACACATTGCTGATGTCCTTGGGCTCCTCCAGCATGGCCTCCCACTACTGGTGGAACTCTAAATGGTTGGGGATTAGCACCACATTCCGGAAGCCATGAATGAGGCCTGGCTAATGGGCCACCACCAGTCAGAGCCCATCCACTTCATGGACCAGAGGGAGGTTCCACTCCCTTGCTGCTTGGAAAATGCCCATCCTGCTATTCAGCAGGGCACAGTCCTAGCTCAGGTCAGGCCAGTGCTAGCAGCCGCAGGAGCCACTTGACCACCTCGCCCACAGCTTGTGGGCTATCTCTGGGGAGGAGGTGTTCATGAGCCCACTTGGGTTCTCGGGCACAGGCCAGATCTCTCAGCCCCAGGCACCAGGTGGACAATGAGCTCTTGGCTGTCGGACTTGATGGTGAGCCTTGTCTCCAAATGCAGAATATGGGCTACAGGACCTCACCCACTTTGGGTGCTGAGAAGGCTGCAAAATAGAGGGTGCCAGGGCCCGGAGAGATAGCACAGCGGTGTTTGCCTTGCAAGCAGCCGATCCAGGACCTAAGGTTGTTGGTTTGAATCCCGGTGTCCCATATGGTCCCCCGTGCCTGCCAGGAGCTATTTCTGAGCAGACAGCCAGGAGTAACCCCTGAGCACCGCCGGATGTGGCCCAAAAAACCAAAAAAAAAAAAAAAAATAGAGGGTGCCAGTGTACTCCAGGCAACCGCCCACCCCAACGTTGGCTTTAGTGCTTCTCAGAGGTTAGAGGAGAAAACAATATTTCTCACCAACTGGCCTACATCCTTAATACTTGAGGCAGAATGTGCTTTATGCAGAGAAAAAGCTCTTCTTAAAACTGCATCCAATGATGTTCCATAGAGTGCCAGCCAGGCCAACAGCAGAACAAAAAGGGTCAAGCCAGTTCTTGCAGCACTGACCCCGGGCCCAAGGTCCGTGCTGGGAAAAACTAGCTATTGCCTTACCTCACCCAAAATCCCAAACTGCCTCTAGGCTGGCCTGCCAGCTATTAGCCGAGCTCTAGATTCTCAGCCAGGTTATACTTTTCTAAAAATAACATATGGTACCTCATTGTTATTTTGATTTGCATCTCCTGATCATTAGTGATGTGGCCATTTTATGTGCCTTTTGACCATCTGTATTTCTTCTTCAAGGAAGTGTCTGTTCATTTGTTCTTCCCATTTTTTGATGGAATAAGTTTTTTTCTTGTTAAGCTCTGTCAGTACCTTGTATATCTTAGAAGTTAGCACCTTATCTGATGGATATTGGGTAAATCGTTTCTTCCATTCTGTAAGTGGCCTTTGTAAAAGAGTCACTGTTTACTTTGAGATGCAGAAGCTCCTCAGTTGAATATAATCCCATGTGTTTATCTCTGCTTCTACTTGTTTGTGGGATTGTTTTGTTTTTGTTTCTTTTATTTTCTATTTCTGTTGTTTTGCTTTTAGTTTTTTAATAATATATTTATTTAAGCACCATGATTACAAACATGCTTGTAGTTGGGTTTCAGTTATTTAAAAAAGAGAGCGCCCTGCTGCGTACTGTTTTATCCTAATGGGATATAAAGTCCCTAAGCATAACCTTAGTGGGTTCTTATCCCACTGAGAGTCAAACGGGAGCATGAAGAGGCGAATATAAAATATGAATTATGAAATATGAAATGAATGAGACCACACAGAATGCATGGGCACTTGCGTCTAGAAAGACGAAGACAAATTTATTTTTTGAGCTGGGTAGCTTTTAAGGTTGAGGTTTGGAATGCAGGGTGTAATTTTTGACATCAAAGAGAGTGGGAGATAGTTAGGGAAACAGAATGAAAGACCATGGATAAAATTTGCACATTAAAGGGGCCGGGAAGGTGGCGCTAGAGGTAAGGTGTCTGCCTTGTAAGCGTTACCAAGGAACGGACCGCGGTTCGATCCCCCGGCGTCCCATATGGTCCCCCCAAGCCAGGGGCGATTTCTGAGCACAAAGCCAGGAGTAACCCCTGAGCGTCAAACGGGTGTGGCCCAAAAACAAAAACAAAAAAACAACAAAAACAAAAACAAAAAAAAAACAAAAAAAAAATTTGCACATTAAAGAACCGATACTGAAGTTGAAAAGAAGTTTTGTTTTGGGTTAGCTTTGTTTTGGGTAAGCAGGAGAAACAGGTAATTTTCAGGGAAGTGGGAAGAGAAATGTTTTAGAGTTTTTGGGGAAAACTGAAAATTGTTTTACTATGAGCTAAGTTTTGGGAAAAAACATGATCTTGGCACCAAAGTAGCAAAGGTCAAAAGAGTTGGTTAGTGGGAGACTTTTGGCGGGATTTGTACTGTCCTTCTTTGTTAGAAAGAATTACTAAGGCCTGATTTTTAGTAATGGTTAAAAACAAAGAGAGAGATAGTTACAGCCACTTTAGAATTATGGCCAAACACTCCACGCAAAGGGTCAACTGATTTTGACTGCTCTAAGCGGGCCTTTTTGGCAAATATTTCTTTTTCAGGAGTGCAACACTTTTTTGATGTGTGCCCTTCCTGAGTGTGGCGCAACAGCGCCCTCCTTCACCAGTGTAATCTTCACATCACCAATGCCCCTATCTCCCTCCTCCTCCACCCCCTGCCTGTATTCCAGACAAGCATTCACTATCATTGTCATGTAAAGCAATAGTCATTAAAACAGCATGGTGTTGGAAAGAAGACAAACCCACAGATTAATGGAATAGACTTGAGTGTTCTGAGAATGTTCCCCAGATATACAATCAATTAATATTTGATAAAGGGGCAAGAAATGCACAATGGAGCAAGGAAAGCCTCTTCAACACCTGTGTTGGGACAACTGGTAAGCCACATGCAAAAAAGCGAATCCATCTAACACCATATACAAAGGTCAAATATAAATGGGTTAAAGACCTTGATATCAGACCCAAAATCATAGGTATATAGAAGAACACATAGGTAAAACACTCCATAACATTGAGACCAAAGGCATCTTCCTGGAGAAAACATCACTGTCCAAACAAGTGGAAGCAGAGATAAACAAATGGAACTATATTAAATTGAGAAGCTTTTGCACCTCAAAGGAAATAATAACTAAGATACAAAGGCCAGAGTTGTTTCACTTATCTGAACAGTGGTGTTGCCTCCTTGTTCTTCTATATACCTTATGGTTCTGGGTCTGATATCAAGATCTTTTATTCATTTAGATTTGACCATTATGCATGGTATTAGATGGAGGTCCGAGTTTGCTTTTTTGCACACGGCTGACCAGTTGTCTCAGCACCACTTGTTGAATAGGCTTTCCTTGCTCTATTTTGTATTTCTCGCCCCTTTTTTTAAAGTTTAATTGGAGAACATACTCTGAATACCCAAGTCTATGTCATTGATCTGGGTCTGTTTTTATTCAAATACCATTATGTTTTGATAATTATTGCTTTATAATGCAATTTAAATCTTTTAATACAATTTAAATCTTTTTCCTAAGGGTTGTTTTAATTATTCATGGGTTTTTATTGTTCCACCACAGAGACTGAAACACATCACAAAAAAACATGAATAATCAAAGCTGGAGGGGATGTGGAAAGAAAAGAATTTTCATTCACTGCTGGTGGGAATGACATCTAGTTCAGCCTTTATGAAAAACAATATGAAGATTCCTCAAAAAACTGGAAATTAAACTCTCATATAATACAGCTATACCACTCTTAGGGATATACCCTATGAACACAAAAATACAATACAAAAATGCCTTCTGCAAACCTATATTCATTGCAGTACTATTTACAGTAGCCCTGATTCTGGAAAAAAAACCTACATGCCTGACAACAGATGAGTGGCTAAAGAAATTGTAGTATGTATACACAATGAAATACTGTGTAGCCCTCAGGAAAAATAAAATTATGAAATTTTTCTATAAATGGATGGACATGGAAACTATTATGCTGAGTGAAATGAGTCAGAGGGAGAAAGATAGACAAAAATTTAATCTGTAAAAAAAAAGAATTAATCTGTAGATTTAAGAAAAATAAAGGAAAGTATGATAATAATACCCAGAGACAATATAGATGAGATTTTATAGGTTCAGCCCATGAGATGTAGCTTGCCCCAAAGATTGGTGAATGCAGTTAGATAAATAACTACAACAACTATCATGACAATGATAGTGAGTGTTAAAAATAGAATGCCTGTCTCAGATAGGCAGGGGTTGGGGATAAATGAGATGGGGGCATTACTGGTGGGAAGGTTTCACTAGTCAAAGGACATGTAATTTTTATGACTGAAACCCAAATACAAATATGTTTGTAACTATCGTGCTTAAAAATACATTAAAAATAAATTAATATAACATATTTAGATTATCTTCTGACTTCTATATGCCATTTAGGTAAATGTTTTCTGAATGTATGAAGTAAATAGAAGAAAGAAAGTAGAAGAGAGAAGGAATGGTAAGGAAGAGGAGAGGAAATGAATGAAGGGTATGGAAAGAAAGTGGAGAGAGAAGAAAAAAAAGAAAATAGAAAAGCCCAGGAGCTATTACATCTCTACTCAAACCTCAATATATTTGGACATGCTATGAGTCTACTTAGTTATAAGTTATGTTTCTAGATATTCTATTTGTAAGAAGACATAACTGTGATAGCCACTATCACTACAAAACATAAATTGCTTTCATTATGAACAAAGCATTTTATTGCACATTCATAAAAGACAAGTTTCCAATAAAATCCATAAGATCCAGGGACCAGAGAGATAGCATGTAGGTAAGGCATTTGCCTTGCATGCAGAAGGACAGTGGTTCAAATCCTGGCATCCCAAATGGTCCCCCATGCCTGCCAGGGGCGACTTCTGAGCATAGAGCCAGCCAGGAGTAACCCCTGAGCACTGTTGGGTGTGACCCAAAAACCAAAAAAATAAATAAATAAATCCATAAGATCCTATATTGTGTCCTAAAGGATGGTGGCTTTATAAGCCTAAACAGTCCTTGTAGGGCCATTGCCACAACAATTTTAAATTTAATCAAATATATTTTATACTTAAAATATTAATATATTGACCCAGGGACCCCCAACCAGGCTGTAGGCAGGGTGAGTGCGCCTGCCACTCGGCCACCTCCCACATGGGTGCCGGAGCCCCGTGCCTGAACCCAGGGACCCCCAACCGAACTGCAGGAAGAGTGAGAGTGCCTGCCATTCGGCCACCTCCCCAGGGGGGCGCCGGACCCCAAGCTCCCCTTCAGCCCTGCGTCTGACCCCAGGGACCCCTGACCTGGCTGCAGGCAAGGTGAGTGTGCCTACCACTCAGCCACCTCCCCACGTGGGCGCCTGAAGGTCAGCTCCCCCTCAGTCCCATGCCTGACCCCAGGGACCCCTGACAGGGTGAGTGCGCCACCCGGCCACCTCCCTACGTGGGCACCCTGAGAACCCCTGCACCTGACCCACTCTGCACCACTGGGAAGGGCTAGAACCTATAGCCTGGGTCTACTCCCTGGGACCTTGGGGTATCCTAGAGCAGCCTGCCCCCTGAGCTCCAGAGTGGACCTGGGACTCCCAAGGGTGGAGTGAGGCTGCCAGGTGGGTCTGGCTGAATGAATTTCTTCTGCTGAGGCCCGGAGGGGGTAGAGCTCCGCTGACCCCCAGAGAAAGGAGGAAGGAAAGGGAGCTAAGCTCAACAGCGCCCTCCACCATAGTGGCCAGGAGCGGAACTGCACTAGCTGGCAACAAAAGGGAAGAACAGACCAGACCCCACTAAAGAGCACAAGAGGAACCAAATCTCAGCAAACTCGCTCAACAGACCCCTCTAGAACCATGCTCATGGAGGGGACCCATCCCCATGCCACAAGGGGCAAAAGCAGGCTGAATTCGAAAGGCACAGCACTCCAAGACACACCAAAATGCAAAGAAATATGGGTAAATTAAGGAGAACACTAACATCTGGAGATACGGAGACAAAAACTAGCAAATTCCCATGTCCACCAAAACACAAAGATTCATGGGAAGAAGACCTAAAAGCAGCCGTGAGGAAGGAAATGCAAGAATTGATAAAGGAAATAAAAGAAACACTAGCCAACAAGTATAAGAAATCTATAGATGAACAAATCAGCCAAATTAAAGAAGAAATGTTAAAAAACATGAGAGATTCTGTACAAAAGAAATTGAAGGAATTAAAAGACAACATAACAAGCCTTATGAGCAGAAACACACAATTGGAGAAGCACATTGAAGAACTCAAAGGAAAACTGCAAACAAAAAACGATCAAGAAACCAGCAAGGAAAAAAAAGGCAAAGCACTGGAAGGAAAAGTGCAGTATCTAATGAACAAGGACAATAGAAAAAAAAAAAAAACTAAGAATTATGCGTATACCAGAATGGGAGGAATTAGGAAAAGGGGAAGAACAAATAGTCAGGGAAATAATGACAGAAAACTTTTCCACCCTCTGGAAAGAAGAAGATTCAGTGCAAAACCAGGAAATGAAGAGAGTCCCTAATAAAATAGACCCTAATAAACCAACACCAAGACATATAATAATCCAAATGGCAAAATAAAACCAAACAGAAAGATGATCTCCTTAAAGCAATAAGGGAGAAAAAAACCCTCAAATACAAAGGAAGGGACATAAGAATCAAACAGGAACTCCCATTTGAAATAATTCAAGAAAGAAGAGAGTGGAATGACATATTTAAACACCTGAATGAAAGAAATTTCGAACCTAGTGTCCAATACCCAGCAAAACTATCATTCATATGGGAGGGCAGATTAAAAAGATTCTCAAACAAAAACAAACTTGTATTATTTGCGCAAACAAAACCAATCCTAAACGACCTACCCAGAGATGAATTACACAATCCAAACCATCAATTATAAAAAAAAAACCATGCTACACAACAAACATGCACAACAGTCCTCTCTGTCAATAATCTCCCTAAATGTTAAAGGACTAAACTCTCCCATTGAGACACATAGTAGAGAATTGGATTAGAAAACATAAACCTGACTTCTCATGCCAGCAAGAAACACACCTACAACTACAGGACAAGCACAAACTTAAAACAAAAGGATGGAAATTAATTATTCAGGCCAATGGAAAACAAAAAAGCAGGGACAGCCATCCTTATATCAGATCAAATTGCTTTCAACCACAAGAAAGTGATCAAAGACAAAGAGGGTCACAACTTACTGATCAGGGGACTATTAGATCAAGAGGTACTAATCCTGGTCAATATTTATGTACCTAATGTAAAGCCAGCAAAATATGTTAGGCAACTGCTCGCAAATCTGGAGAAACACATGAGAGGAAATGTAACAATAATAGGAGATCTCAATACTCCACTATCATCACTGGACATATCCACCAAACAGAAAAATAACAAAGAAATAAGAGCCCTAAATGAAAAATTAGAAGATCTAGGGCTAATAGACTTACATAGGACCCTCCATCCCCAGAAAGCAGAATACACATTCTTCTCAAGCCCACATGGAACCTTCTCCAGAATAGACCACATCCTAGGATACAAATCAAACCTTTATAAGAACACAAATGTAAGGAACATTAGAAGCACCCTATCAGATCACTATGCAACAGAGGTCAAAATTGACTTCAAGAAGAAGCAATGGAGAAAAACTAATACCTGGAGATTAAACAACATGCTGCTCAACAACAGCTGGATCAAAGAGCAAATCAAGGAAGAAATAAAAAGGTTCCTTGAGACAAACGATAATGAAGAGACAACATGTCAAAATTTGTGGGGCACAGCAAAAGCAGAAACTCATAGCAATACAGGCCTATGTCAAGAAAGAGGAAAATGACAAAATCAACAGTTTAAAGGATCACCTCAAAGAATTGGAACAACAGCAGCAGAGAAATCCAACGACAACCAGAATGCAAGAAATAATTAAAAGCAGAGCAGAAATAAACAACATAGAAACAAAGAAAACATACAAAAAATCAATGAGACCAGGAGTTGGTTTTTTGAAAAAATAAACAAGATAGACAAACCACTGGCAAAACTGACCAAAAAAATGAGGGAAAACACCCAAATTAGTAGGATCACAAATGAAAGGGGAGAGATTACAACAGAACCCCAAGAAATACAACATATCATGAGATCATATTATGAAAAACTATACTCAGTAGAAATCAACAGATTCCTAGAAAAATACCATCATTCCCAAAGATGGCAAAGACACCACCAAGAAAGAAAACTACAGACCAATTTCACTCATGAACATAGATGCAAAGATACTCAACAAACTTTGAGCAAACCGAATCCAGCACTTTATCAAAAAGATCATACGGGCCCGGAGAGATAGCACAGCGGCGTTTGCCTTGCAAGCAGCTGATCCAGGACCAAAGGTGGTTGGTTCGAATCCCGGTGTCCCATGTGGTCCCCTGTGCCTGCCAGGAGCTATTTCTGAGCAGACAGCCAGGAGTGACCCCTGAGCACTGCCAGGTGTGGCCTAAAAAAAAAACAAAAACAAAAAAAAAAAGATCATGCATTATGACCAAGTGGGCTTCATCCCAGGAATGCAAGGTTGGTTCAACATGCGCAAATCAATCAACATCATACATCACATCAACAACAAGAAAGACAAAAACCACATGATCATATGTCGATGCAGAGAAGGCGTTTGACAAAATCCAACACCCTTTCATGTTGAAAACACTCAGCAAAATAGGGTTAGAAGGAACCTTCCTCAAGATAGTTACAGCTATCTATGAAAAGCCCACAGCCAACATTGTCCTTAATGGCAAAATCCTAGAAGCATTTCTACTTAAGTCAGGAACTAGGCATAGCTGTCCTCTCTCTCCACTCTTATTCAATATAATCTTAGAAGTCCTAGCAATAGCAATCCAACAAGAGACAAAAATCAAAGGAATCCAAATTGGGAAAGAGGAAGTCAAACTATCTCTTTTTGCAGATGATATGATGATATACATTGAAAACCCTAAAGAGTCCACAGTAAAACTTCTAGAAACAATTAACCAATAGAGCAAAGTGGCTGATTTCAAAGTCAATACACAAAAGACAGTCACATTTCTATATACAAATAACAAAGCTGAGGAGAGAGAGATTAAAAATACAACTCCATTTAAAATAGTATCAAAAAAAATCAGGTACCTAGGAATCAACCTTACAAGGGAAGTTAAGAACCTATACCAGGGAAACGTCAAAACACTTCAGAAAGAAATTGAAGAGGATCCCATGCTCATGGGTAGGTAGAATCAACATAGTCAAAATGACTATCCTATCCAAACTACTATTTAGATTTAATGCAATCCAGATCCAAATTCAGACATCATTCTTTAAAGAATCATAACAATCAATCATAAAATTTATCTGGAATCACAAAAGACCCAGGATAGCCAAACTCAGACTGAAAAACAAGAAGCTGGGTGGCATCTCTTTACCTAACTTGAAACTATACTATAAAGCCATAGTGATCAAAACAGCATGGTACTGGAACAAAGACAGGACCTCAGACCAGTGGGTTAGAACAGAATTTCCAGACATAAACCCCCAGATATACAGTCAACTAATATTTGACAAAAAAGACAAGAACTTGAAATGGAAAAAAGAAAGTCTATTCAACAAATGGTGTTGGTACAACTGGAAAACCACATGTATGAAAGTGAAAATTGACCCATACCTCACTCCTTATACAAAAGTCAACTCAAAATGGATCAAAGACCTTGAAATCAGACCCGAATCTATAAATTTTGAGAATAAAATAGGTAGAAAACTCGAAGACCTATATTTCAAAAAGATCTTCGAGGATGGAGCACCAATGGCAAGAATTTTAGTGTCAAACATAAACAAATGGGACTACTACTACTACTACTACTACTACTACTACTACTACTACTACTACTTTTGCATGGCAAAAGAAACCCTACTTAACACAAGAAGACAGTTATCTGAATGGGAAAATATCTTTTCACTCAACATATCAAATAAAGGGCTAATATCCAGAATATACAAAGCACTCAGAAAGCTGAGCCCCCCCAAAACCAAATAAAGCCATAAAAAATGGGGAGACAAAATGAATAGACACTTCTCTGACGAAGACCAAAAGATGGCCAAAAAACACATGAAAACATGCTCACCTTCACTCATCATCAGAGAAATTCAAATCAAAACAACAATGAGGTACCACCTTACACCAGTGAGAATGGCTCACATCAAAAATAATGGGAACAGTCTCTGTTGGTGGGGATGCAGTATAAAAGGCACTCTCATCCACTGCTGGTGGGAATGCCCTCTAGTCCAACACCTATGGAGAACAGTCTGAAGAGTGCTCAAGGAACTCAGAATTGAACTACCATTTGACCCAGCAATTGCTCTCCTAGATATCTACCCCCAAGTCGGAAGGACATTCATTCCAATGTATGTGTGTACTCCACTATTTATCGCAGCACTCAATATAATAGCCAGGTCCTGGAACCATCCTCGATGTCCAACAACAGATGAGTGGATCATTAAGATGTGGCATCTATACACAATGGAATATTACATGGCAGTCAGAAATGATACAATCATAGACTTTGCAGCAACGTGGATGGACCTAGAACAAATTATGTTAAATGAAGCAAGCCAGAAGATAAAAGATAAACACAGGATGATAGCACTATTCTGAAGCACCTAGAAAATACACCATATATACAACTAATACTCAACAATCAAATAACAGGGTTCAACTGGGTAGAAACTCCAAATACTGTAACAGTCAACATATACTGGGAAGTAGTGCCCAAATCACATAAAAGAGAAATAGCACAAACTCTTGACTACACATTATACCATAAAGAAACTAGCAACAGCAAAAACAGCAGCATAGAGAGAACAGGTATGTACTCAGCCCTTTACTACAAAGGCCCACAATAATCTCTTTGGGATCCTATACAAGATTATAGGTAAAGATTACCACGGGAAATCATTCACTCCAATGGAAGCATTTCAAAATAGTATGATTTAATGCCTTAATCTTATTATATCTAAAATAACCTCTCAGCTTTTCTGTCCACAGGTGTTCTTGGATACGAAGGGTGGACAACCTAAGATGACACCTCAGGTCCCAGTCACATGAGATACCATACCCAGCTTGAGATATAAAGATGTCTCGATAACACTCTTTTTTTTTTTTTTTTGGTTTTTGGGCCACACCCTGTGACGCTCAGGGGTTACTCCTGGCTATGCGCTCATAAGTTGCTCCTGGCTTCTTGGGGGACCATATGGGACGCCGGGGGATCGAACCGCGGTCCGTCCTAGGCTAGCGCAGGCAAGGCAGGCACCTTACCTCCAGCGCCACCGCCCGGCCCCAACTCGATAACACTCTTTAACATACCCTTTATTTCTAGGTTATACCTTCTTTTAGGACCTAAAATACGTGACCAGCCAGATCACTGAAGCAGCAACTGTGACCTACAGAGCTATACTACAAGGCCTACTCATCGAACACATTCAAGCAAACTAACATTCCTTTGCTCTTTCCTTGTCTCTTCTCACTTTTTTTCTCTTCTTTTTCTTTTCAATCTTATCTGCTCTCTTCTCCTTTTCTGCCCCTTCCATATACTTCCCCCTTTTCACCTGGTTAGAAATCTGACTATCCCTTCACCCCTCAATACCATCCAGATTTCCCACCTTATTAAAACTCTTCACCCTCAGTTCTTAATCTATTAGACATCAAGACTGACCCCCTACCCCAACGAACCAGTATCCAGCACCGAAGTAAAGGGACACCCACCCAAACCCACACCTCATCTCTGGCAAGAAAAGACAACCAACACCCCTGCTGACTCATGCGGTGTGGCCCTTCTTACCAACTCTTCCCAATGCAGACTGTTGCTTGATACCGAACTTAGCTCTAAAAGGACCCCCAATGCAAGAACTCTACCCAAGACCTCCCTGCCGCAAATCTTTTGCCAATCTCAAAATGGTCAGAGTATGTGATGAAAAGATGCCCCGGAACCCACAACCCACAAGAAAATCTCAAAAGAAAATGGGGAAACCTATAGTTCCATCATAAGTATAAGTCCTGTATAACACTACCTCTTTACTTGCTTTTCCCCAAATATAAGGTAGTCTCCTGCATCACTTTGTTCCTTTAATTATTTTTTATTTCATTTTTTTATTTTTATTTAAAAAAACACTTTTTTTCTTTATATATACCAGAGCACATATATTTTTACCTTTATTTTTATCTTTTTTGGGTGTGTGACTTGCTTGTTTTCTTCTCTTTCCACCCCTAAATGCACCGACAACATAATGTAGCACCATCTCTTCCTGCAAAGGCACACTAAAAAAAGGGGTAAGGTTACATTTAAAAACAGGCTCTTATCTACTAGGGATAAGAACTCATACTTTTTTACAACACAGGGGCATCTCCCACCTTGAATATATGTCATGTGGACCCAACTTAGACCCCAGGTGATTAGATATCAACCGTCCAGCCTGGAACCCTGGATCCCAGGCATAGAAACGATACAGTTCTTCACAACAGCTACAGGAACCAAATCCCACCTGGGACATCCTTAATACTCCTCAAACACTAACATGGCCCAGCACTAATAGGATATCCTCACAACGAGGAAATTGGGAACAACTTGACCTAAGAGCAGGTTATCCTACCTCACCAGCTAACGATGAGACAAAATCAGAAGACTTGTCACTCGTTGGTCTGTGCAAAAGCCAGGATCGTGATCTACAAATGACTGGCTGATAGAACCATGACCGGGCAGCATGTGTCCTGGGACCAAGAAAAAATCCCTAGTCTAGGGTTTGACCTACGACCTACACAACAACCATGATCTCTAATTGCAGAGGTATGACTGAGACAATAGCAACTTAATGAGTCTTCTGGTAACATAACAAAAGAAGTTATCCCAGGCTCCAACCTAGGATCAGCGCAAAGACCAAGACCACCAACCACAGAAGATGGACTATAATGACACTAAGGAAACAGAACTTCTAAAACCACAAAGAAAAACTTCACCATAAGTTCCATCATTGACATGTGCAGAGACAGAGATCTCTAGGTACAGAGACCTGATTTTACCACCCAGCATGGAGCAGAAGTCTCCCATACACCACAAAAGCACCAACGGGAGAGTAAATGAACTAGAAAGGAGTCTATAGTTAATCCCATGACATTGTACTTCAAGGGTGGAGAAACCCTGTATCTCTTAGACCAAGTAAATTCTTTTTCAAATGCCTCCAATGTTTACTGTGCCTATGCAGGAGAGGAAAGAGAGAGAGAGAGAGAGAGAGAGAGAGAGAGAGAGAGAGAGAGAGACAGAGACAGAGACAGAGACAGAGAGAGACAGAGAGAGAGAGAGAACAAAATAATCCTTTTTTATCTATCTAGTTTTTGTCTATTTCTTTGATTTGGTGTGGATATTGAACTGGTTGTCTCTATTTTTATTTATTTTTCTTTCTTCTTTTCTCTTCTTCCGTTTTGTGCTCTGTCATGTTTTTTATCTCAAGTCCACGGCAAGTATATGGTGCCTATCTTTATTGCTGCAGTGCTCACTGGATATTTTATTTGGTACTTCTTATACTGATGTGGTGTTCCACCTTCTTTTTCCCCTTCGTCTCTCAAACCGAGGATGAGAACTTCTAGAAGGACTCTGGCATATTTGATTTTTACCCCACTTTATTACTTTTCTCTTCTTCAAACAAAACCACATAACCTTAACAATCTAATCCTGCCTCCCAATTAGAGGGGGATATAATGGATGTACCATGACCAAACAGTTGAAAGATCATTAAGTAGTAAACTAGACATGGAGGGGACCACTCATTCTAGCAGCCCTGGGGGTGAGGATGGAGGCTATGGGAGGCAGGACAGGAGCGTAGGTGGAGGGAGGACAATTCGGTGGTGGGAATTCCCCTGATTCAATGTTAATATGTACCTAAAATATTGCTGTGAATGATATGTAAGCCACTATGACTAAAATAAAAATTATTTAAAAATTAATATATTATATAATATTAATACTAATATATATGATATAATATATTAATGATTAATTATATTAATTGTTAATATTAATTGTATTAATTATATTAATATATTATTGTGTTTTATTGTTATGTGATATTGTATATAATATATAATATATAATAATATAGTAAAATCTTTATTTTATATTATATGTTGAACTATATCAACTAAAGTAGAATAGTAAATTTTATCATTTTATACCTACCTAAATTCTATCACTGGATTTACATTGGGGAAAGAACATGCCTTTTTATAACCTTTTTTATTTGACAGTAATAGTAAAATAAATGATAATGTTAGTTTTACTCAGAGCATTTATATCTCAGGCACTGAATTCTATTTTATGTTTATGCTTTTATGCTTTGTATGTAAATGCAACATAAGTTTTGAGAGTTTTATTGATTCATTAACTATTGCATTTCTGCAAAATAACACCATGATTTAGCATATCTTCCTGGCAATGGTTTCAAGCTCATAAGAACATAAACTTCCAGTATTATTTCTGATTTTAATATAATACCTCCTGAAATGTTTACTAAATTTATTAATCTTTATCTCATTTCTTTTAATTCCATCAGGCAACAAATATAAGCACCTTGTGTGTAGATTGATATTGTTGCATTTTTAATTCAAAATAGAGTCATAAAAGAACACTCCAGTATGAAGTTCATAAGCATGAAATCATAAATTCCAATTTTACTATCTCCTCTCTGCTGAGGATTGATTGTGACAAAAACCTATCATACTTAAGTGTATGTAATTTATAATCCTGTCATTCAACACACTAACACAAAAGAATAGTCTCTACAAGAATGGACTCAAAGATGATAAATTGATATTGGGACTATGGTATGCCAGAAGCCCTATTGTTCTTTGTTGTTTTCATTTTAGGGACACACCTGGTAATGCCCAAGGGTTACTCTTGGTCCTGCACACAGGAATTACTCCTGATAGTGCTGTGAGTGAGAGAGAGAGAGAGAGAGAGAGAGAGAGAGAGAGAGAGAGAGAGAGAGAGAGAGAGAGAGAGACAATATGTGATACCTAGGATTGAACCCAGGTCAGCTGTGTGCAAGGTATTTGCCCTATCTGCTGTACTGCTCAGGTCCCTGAAATGCTATTGTAAACAGCTTTATAAATCACTGTCTGGGATTTTTTTAAGTATAGTATCTAGAGAATACTTGAGCAAAAACTAGAGACATACATGCACAGATTTCATTCTCAGCTTTCGGGTCTCAAATGTGCGGTGGCTGATTTCTGACCCCAGCACCAATGACATCTAAGCATCCTGCCAACAGCAGTAATCAGAGGGAGCTCTATTCCTTTATTCTTCCCATATTGTTTGGTCTAGACTGATACCTCTGGAGCATTTGGGTGTGACCAAAAAAAAATGTCATAGTAGTGTCAGCCTAACAGTGTCACAGAAAATTTGATGAGAAAGTTAGATAGAAATCTACCAAGCAGGACCGGAGAGATAGCATGGAGGTAAGGCATGGTTAGAATCCTGGTATCCCATATGGTCCCCCAAGCCTGCCAGGAGTGATTTCTGAGCATAGAGTCAGGAGTAACTCCTGATCACTGCCAGTGGGTCCGAAAAACCCACACAAAACCAAAAACAAACAAAACCAAAACAAACAAAAAAAAATCTACCAAGCCCAATGACTCTAAACAGTATCACAGGAGGCTCAAGTAGCACCAACCATAGCCCAGTAAATCCTTAGATGCTGACTTTAGCAATACCACAGAGATAATAACCATCATTTCAAATTGACCTTCGTTGATCTAAGTTTTGATAATCCCCTTTGCCTTTGTGTTATGACAAATTATATGAAGTAAGTTTGTAAGTGCATAAAGGCAGGTTAGGATTGTGGGTGGGAAATTGGAGGCACTGGTCACAGTGCTGATGGAATTGTATTTTAATATTTAATGCCTGAAGTGACGTTGTGACTGTGTTACTAAGAACTTGGTAAATCACTGTTATAATAAAATTTTGAATTAAATTTAAAATTTTTAAAAGGATCTCTACCCATTTCTCTAGGAAGAACTCACTTACTTTTTCCTAATCTAGTTGGATACCAAAAGTTTTGACTAGAAGCTGACATTTGAATCTATTTTCAAGTTATACATGTATATAGAGTTATATAACTTTTCCTCATGAAATGTTAAATAAAGAGTAAATAGGTTTAAAAATAATTCAATATGTATCTTTGCTCTTTGAAAAGCTATTCCTAGCATCCTCCAGCAAGTGCTTTCTGATTCCTTTCCAAAAGGAAAGGAATATCTCATTTATTTGGTTACCTTTGCAGATTTTACAATAATTATTGTAGTTTTCTATTATACACTGTTTAGGTAAACTTGTTGTTTGGTTGGTTGTCTTTTGGGAAGAACCCAGATGTACTCAGGATTTACTCCTGGCCCTTAGGTCAGAGGATCACTCCTGATAGAACCCTGGGGACTATATCTGTTCCTGGTGATTGGGAATTGAAACCCTGATCAGCTGCTTGCAAGGCAATCACCTTAACCACTGAACTATCTCTCCAGCCCTATTTAGGTAAACATTTTTTAGCTTTCCAGTGAACTGTTAACAAGAGAAATACAATGCACTGAACCTGAATTTTTCCAATTGAAGTTGAGCATAGTAGTGTTCATGTGAACATAATAATATTAATATTAATGTGCATAAAGTTAATGCGCCCCACAACTTCATGTTCCCAAGACCACCCACCACTTGTGTCACTTTAGTTCATCTCTTCCTTCCCCAAAAGATGGAATCATGCTGTTTGTATCTGGATAGTATCATGTCAAGAGGAGTTATGAGAGGGAAAAACATAAAATGACCACTGACATAGATGTGATATAAAGACATATATAGGAAGAGAACAGAAGATGGTCAAAGGCAACAGAAACTGAGAACAAGTTTTCAATTGGAAGCTTACCACAGGGGAGGATGAGGGTGAGAATAGGTTGGAGAGGGGAAGTATTGGAAAAATGGTGGAGAGAAATGAAATTCTGGTGGAAGGTGTGGTACTGGAACATTTTTTACATGAAATACCCAGTTTTGTAAACCGCAGTACCTAAAGTAAAAATTTTTTTAAAAAGAAAAGAAAATTGTCTTTCATAAGTGTTCACTAACAACTAGAGAAGACGCCCAGTACTTAGGAGTATATAATTGGAGAATAGCTATATAAGAATGTTGCAAAGATGCAGCTTCACTGAGACATTTATGAATACCACTGCATTAGGAAATGCTTGCAGGTGGGTGGGGAGGGCATACCCAGTGATGGAAAGGGGTTTAGGGGCCGGCGAGGTGCCGCTAGAGGTAAGGTGTCTGCCTTGCAAGCGCTAGCCAAGGAAGGACTGTGGTTCTATCCCCCGGTGTTTCATGTGGTCCCCCAAGCAAGGGGCAATTTCTGAGCGCTTAGCCAGGAGTAACCCCTGACCATCAAATGGGTATGGCCCGAAAAACCAAAAAAGAAAAAAGAAAGGAAATTCTAGTTCTGCATTTAGGAATTACACCTGGCAGCCTGCCAGTGTTTGCTGGAACTTATGGGAAACAGGGGATCAAGCACGGATCAGCTGAGTAGTACTACCCACTGGACTATGACTCTAGCCTCAAATACTATTTATTTTGACAATCATTTCCTCAGAGATCTGCTTGAAATCACTCTTATTTTAAATCCTTTCTTCTTTCATATATATTTGACTGCCATCCAGTGGCTAAATATTTTTCTTTCTTCTTTTCTCTGCTATACAAACAAGCAATTTTCAAAAAAAGCCTATAGGTTAAATTAGTAACTATTTTATTTATTTATTTATTCAATTTTTTAGGTTTGGGGTAACACTTAAAAGTGTAACACACTTAAAGGGGTTACTCCTGGCTCTGCACTCTGGAATCACTCACTACTGGAGGGATCAGGGGACCATACAGGACGCTAGTCATCTATCCCAGGTTGGTAGTTTGCAAGGCAAGCACCTTACCCTTTGTACCATCTCTCCAGCCCTAATAATTATCTTTTTTTGTTTTTGTTTTTGGGTCACACCCGGCAGTGCTCAGGGGTTACTCCTGGCTCTTTAGTCAGAAATCACCCCTGGCAGGCACACGGGACCATATGGGATGCCGGTATTCTAACCACCGTCCTTCTGCATGAAAGGCAAACGCCTTACCTCCATGTTATCTCTTAGGCCCCAATAATTACCATTTCTAAACAAATGACCCTTTAGTTTCTAAATCAAACTGCACATTATCTTTTTGTTATTGTTGTTTTGTTTTGGTTTTTGGTTTTTGGTTTTTAGTTTTTCGGGCCACACCCATTTGATGGTCAGGGGTTACTCCTGGCTAAGCACTCAGAAATTGCCCCTGGCTTGGGGGGACCATATGGGACACCGGGGGATGGAACCGTGGTCCTTCCTTGGCTAGCGCTTGCAAGGCAGACACCTTACCTCTAGCACCACCTCGCCGGCCCCTTTTTTTGTTTTGTTTTTTTGTTTTAAACTGCACATTATCTTTAAGTGAAAAATATTTGCAGGCACAGGCCAGATTATCTGTGCTTTTTAAAAAAGTTTCCTCTCTAAATTCTTTTTTTGTTTTGTTTTCTTTTGGGTTTTGGTAACTCCCAGGAGTTACTCCTGTCTCTGCTCTCAGAAATAGCTTCTGGCAGACACAGGGGACCATATGAGATGCCAGGATTTAAACCACCATTTGACCTGAATGGACTGTGTGCAAGACAAACGCCCTACCACTGTGCTAGCTCTCTGACCCCTTCCTCTCTAAATTCTGATTCCACTTAGTAATAATAGAATGAACATAACACTGAAGCTGTACTTGAAAAGACCAAAAAAAAAAAATCCTCTTCTGGGGCCAGAGCAATAGTACAATGAGGAGAGCATTTGCCTTACATGCAGCCAACCTGCATTCGATCCTTGGCATCCCATATGGTCCCCAAGGCACCACCAGAAATAATCCTCAGCACTGCCAAAAAAGACTAAATTATTATTCACAAGGCTTAAATAAGAAAACAGAGAGATCAAAATTAGTGCATTTTGCTTACTTTAGTACTGTCAGATGTCAATTCCAACAATTAACATATAAAATCTTCAACAAGATTTCACCAGAGGCAAAAAAAAAAA